>NW_027041103.1:140000-440000 GCF_037179485.1 Ochlerotatus camptorhynchus
AGGATCGAAAACTTACGCAGCTTCGCAATTAAATTTATTGTTCTCGCACCACCAATCCGAAGTCGCGTGTGAGTTGTGATGTGAAGTTACACTTGCCAAGCAAGAGAAGCAATGCAACAAATACAGACTTGTGTATGCGAAGAAAGTTGGGACCACCTTGTTTGATTTGCTACTGGAAAGAACTGTAGCACAGTGGGGAATCGCTGGACAAAAATTCAAAATAGTAACTTCGCATTGGGTTCTCTACTTTTTCTATGATTTTATACTATTGAAGAGGTCAAATCGAATTTTTGAAACAATACATATTACTAAATGTGTATTTGCTATGATTTTTTGAAGTCACCTTTCCAGTTTTTGCGTGTTTTTGAATTAAAATGACAATATTCCTCATTTCACTGGAGCTCTAACGGTGGTTTGAATTTTGATAGCACCTAAGAGAAAGTTCCTTGGAAAATAGTGTAGAACAAATCTGATTCATTGCATTTTGCATAATCTAATAATAGTACGCCTAAATTTCAGTTTGGATGAAAAAAGTGCAATTTTTTCGTATAGACCAAGTTGCAATACTATGAAACCATGATTTGCCGGAGTTGATACTAGTTGCAAAAGTTAGAATAAAACGTAACCTTTCGAATGAGCATAGTCTTATCTATGTCGAAGTCGATCTACAGCTAAAGCAGCTTCAAGTTATTCAAGTTGAATTGCACAAACAACTGATTAACAATACCCCTTTTTTAGATTGTACAATTCTCCCTGCTGCACTGGGAGGTGGACTGGCGAAGTTAATCAGACATTTACTTGATTCGCCTAAAAAACCTTAAATAGGGGAAAAATCTCATTTTATCTGCCAACATTTTATAACGAATCAAAACAAACATAGTGCAGTACTAGAATTTCAACTAGAATGGGATACGCTTATAGATGTACTTGGGACCAATAGGCTAGTCAAGTAGTGAGCCAATTTAAAATCGTTAGTTTCCACCGGTTGGTACAACGGTACTGCAATCATGTGTGTCGCAAGTATAATATTGCATTTTTTTGCGTTGTATAGGGATTAAAAAGCAAACACGTACCAACTTCGTAGGAGGTTGGCCTACTCCGGTGCCTACTTTTTTACCTAAAAAAATTTGACGTAGCATTTTAGGGCGACCAGAAAAATACACTACAAGGGGAAGGGGGTCCAAAGTTGGTGCTTCATCAAACGTAAACAAACGATTAACGTTTGTTATGTTTCATGAAGCACCAAATTTGCCCCCCTCACCCATGTAGCGTATTTTTCTACATAGTATGGTTTCTACGTCATTTATACCCCTTCCCTTGTTTGCTAGTATGCCAAAATAAATTTTATTATTTCCATATACTTTGTTGCGGAATATAAAAGTTTCATTATCAAATATTTCAAATACTGCCAGTAGCACAATGACGCACTGCACTCGTTGAAACAAACTTTGTTCCAAAATTAAGCTAAAATAAAAATTACTTAAAACCTTCCGGCGACCACATTACAAAATCTGTTGATGTCGTGAAACATTTCAAATTCTGCATACATGCAAATCTGTAATAGAATCTTACATTTCCCAGTTGGGTATATGTTCTTTATGCATAACCCTGTGGTAAATGAATGCTGAAAAACTTAATTTTGATGGCTGCGGATTAAGAAATTTATTATAAATTTGGCTATTATCAATAAAAATTTGTCTAATATTCACTTTTTGAAAACATTTTTTTTTAAATTTTAAACACAACGATGAGGCTCCCAATCATTCATGGGCTGAATCGTAAGTTCTAGGCATTGCTGATATTAAAGGTCAGCGGAAGTTGTTGAGGTATTAAATTATGCAATGGAATAACCGTTTTTTTTTTAGTTTCATCAAACTAAAATTATTATCCTCTGCCCACTTATTTGTTTAAATCACCCTTATTGAAAACTGATGAAAACAAAGAGATAGACTAGTAGCATAGAGGTAACATAGTAGTGTCCTTAGTCAAGATGTACAGAAAACGTCTTTCATAATAAGATAGTTCTAAATAAAAATTACAATAAAAAACTTATTTTATAGGGGCACTTTAATTGAATGTTGGGCAATTGCCCTGGAATGGTCAAATAAAGAGCTAAATGAATGCTATTATCAGCAAAGTTGCATGAAATTATATTTTCAACAACTTTGGCCGCATAATGCAACAACTTCTAGTAAAAGGCAAGAACCCAGATATAAAATTAAATAGGGACCAACTTTTTTTTTCATAAAAATAAAGATCATTTATTTTCAAACAACTTCTAGCAAGACACCAGCCACCAGAAACGCATATAAATGAAAAAAAAAAAAAAAAAAAAACAAATTGAGTATAATATTCTTTTATTGCCTTTTCCGACCATTGCTTTTTTATAAATGAATCAGTCCTCATTACTTTTAAATTATGAAATTTCAGAGAAACAAGGTTGATACATACAAAAACATTGAAAAATGGTACATATGTATATTTATAAGTGCACAATTTTGGTTATGAACTCTTTAATGATTAAAATAGAAGCATATGACATTTTTGATGATTTTCCGAGTGAAATGTACAAAAATTGCTACCGATCACTAATCTGTCTATATATCAGACACAATATTTTAAAATAAATTATTTTCTGTTCGGAATACATCTTTTAGATAGGTTTTACAATATTTGTAAAACATTTCAGGACAAAATATTAAAACATTAAAAAATTCGAGTTCCAATAAACCGTTTTTTACGGTAGTTGCAATAAATCATATCAAATTTTGAAAAATATATCAGATTCTTCATTACAAACAATATTTTGTAAAGGAGTAAACTATATTCAAAGATATACTATCAACATTTTTAGTTTAGAGGGAATCTAAAAAAGTGAGTTTTCAGAATATTAAAATCCGAATTTAGGCAAAGTTTGCTAGAAATAGGTGACATTGGTGGAGATGAACTAGACCGTGGCACAAATTTCGGATACACTTGAGCTAGAATAACCCATAGGTGACTCGTTGTTAGCGGGTTAGAAGTATATAACGGACCATTACAAATGGTCTGTATTTATTAATTTGTGTTTTAAACTTTGCTTACAGTCACGTCTCTTGAGTTGATTGGTGTTGTATAATTAGGATTATGAGAAATCTTATAAATGTAAGATTTTTTTTTTGTATTATATACCAAAGATATTAGAAATTTGTTGGCGAGCCAAATTCAAACAGGGGAGAAAAAAGCATCGGCATTTCTTTACCTATTATCGTTAAGGTGGAATATGACGTCCTTGTGCGCTGATTTTTTTTTGCAAGAAGGTGCACAATGTTCCAGAGCATCGCCTTGAAAAAAAAAAAAATGACACTCTACAGCTTCATTTACCCCCTGACGATTATAGGTTAAGATTTACTGAAGTCGATACTTCCTCCAACAAAATTTATAGAAGAGTAGACTAGCAGGCAAAGTGGGCGAAGTGTATAAAGGTGATAACAACCCCCAACTACACGAAGTGGGCGGATAGTAGAGGAATGGGCTGAAAACCCAAAAAGAAAGCCGCTATTGCCCAGCGCATCAGTGGTTTGTGTGCCTAGTAACCTAGAAGCTTAAGTTGAAGTTAGTGAATTGTAACCGCCGATTAGGGAGATGAATACATATTCGTCAGGACCTGTTTATTCGATTGAAAAATCGTTCGGTCAAGTGCACACGTTTCGACGTAGTAGACTTCGGTTTGCAAGGTCTAACTGCAAAGGACATATTTCAACTTCTGGGAAAGTCACCCATTAAAATGTTTTTTTTTCAAGTTTGTGGTCAAAACCCAAGGGGTAGGTCACTCCGCACATCTTGGGTCATCCTTTTTGTCAGTGTGCCGCAAGTGTGCCGATTGTGCCGGTTATAGAGCAAGCTGCAATTGTTTGTAAAATACCGATCCCGGCAACCCGGTATTTCTGACACCTTGAATGTTTTGGATTGAAATCGCAAGGATAAATCGGATTGAGGATGATGCGAGAAGAGGCAGGTGCGCGAAATTTTGGTGTTTTTTGTTCATAGGATAATAAAAGTCCTGTGTTTTAGGGTTTGATAATGCCCTCAAAGGCAGACCAGAAACCTAGCCTTTCGTGATGTGATAAACAACGGTCTATCAGCGGTCGGAAAGAGTTGGAACCGGTGGGGAAATTTTTTGGAGACCGACTGTAGAGGATGATGAATAGACTTCTGTAATTCTCTGTACATTGGTCACTCCTGAAATTTTTCTGACTTCTGGTTACCCAAGGGAAGCGGCTAAAATCCATCTTGCGACACACATAAGCATTATCCAATATTAATTAGCTACACTAACATCATTGACCGTGGATTTGAGCATTTTGCTCAGAATTTATATGAGTAAGGATAGTCAGATTTCACCATAGCTGGGTAAATACAGCAAATTTTTCACCTCCTAGACGGTCGGTTTAATTTGAACCAATGTGGATAGAAATAAATGTTTAATCATATCATTATTTGAAATCGATGATGAGTCTAAATTGATTGATGAGCATTTTAGTAGAATAATTGTACACCTTTTTCTTCGATTTTTCCTTTTAATCATACTACTTTTGTATCACTTTCAGTAATTCACTTTCACTATATCACTTTCACTAATTCACTTTCACTAATTCACTCTCACTATCACTTCGAACTATAACATATACGTATTTCGTTTACTACTTGCAAACTTCTTCAGTGTCTACGACTAGACTTCTTCAAGTCTATGACTAGACACTGAAGAAGTTTGCAAGTAGTAAACGAAATACGTATCTGTTATAGTTCGAAGTGATAATGAGAGTGAATTAGTGAAAGTGAAAGTTATACAAAAGTAGTAGAACTAAAAAGAAAAATCGACGAAAAAGGTATATCGATGATGAGGTTCCTCCTGGAGTGCACCCCGGAATTCACATCATTCTGCCGATTGATTAATTCTAGATCAATAAGTTAAAAGAGCCTATGTGCCTGATGTAAACAATGACTTTAAACGTCGATTACTCTTAAATCACGACACACCCATGCAACCAAACCACACCATCAAATAAAGCATACTTAATTTACCAGATGCTGTTGTTGGTTTGCCTGTATGAGTAATAATCCATAAAAAAATGACCTTTTAAGTCATTGTTTACATTTTGCTCGTATGCCGTTTCATATGGTGCTCTAGAATTTACGAATGATTTTTTTTATATGTTTGCATTTTACAGCTAACACGCACGACAGGGTGTCTTGAAAGGCATTAAATGTTGTAAACAAAGAGTGGGTATGACAATCAATCAATAATTCAATAGTCTAACAATCAAAGATTGAACCTTACGACTTGCGCCCATAGTTACCCTATTTATTGCGTTATTAAGTTTGATTGTTTAACTGGTTTTACCGGAACCAGATTTTTATATTAAAGTTCTAAGCGATTTACCGGATTTGCAAAAATATAGCCGCATTCAATATCTGAATGTCAATGAATCAAGACAATGCAAAATGATAAAATCATTTGTTTGCCAAAGCTGATTAATGTTTACTGGTTGGGTGCTACCATCGCTTAGGGTACGTTAGGTTACATTTGGATTATTAAGTGAGTACCTCCGGGGAAGTGATCATAAGCTGTTTGTCATCGTTGCTATCATCTCACATTCACTTTTGCATTAAGCAAGTTGCATGAATTCGTAGGTGGTACAAGTCCTAGACCATTGTTTGAAAGTATTGCCACCTCCGTCCGTTACCGTATCGACCGGCAATTGGCATTGATTTCGGCCTCTTAGATGTTAGTCCCACCATTTTCAACAATCAAGAACAACAATTGCAACTGCTGGGGATGGGAAGGATTATTAGTTGAACACTTGCTTATGAGAGATGCAGATACGATCTCTCATAAGTGTCACAAGAGTTTGGGGGTTTATTAATCGGGAGGGTATACGTTCGGTAAACGTTGATGTAATTTCGTGGATTGACCTGATTCGATTTAATGTTTAATTAATATCTATTGCATTATTTTAGGGCATATACGAGACATAGATGTTATTCCACTGCATCAGGTTTGATCTTTGTTTAGTTAAAGTTTTATAAGCAATGAAGAACATGAGTCGAGGATGATCCTAAAGAAATATTATGATTGATTTTTGTAATACTGTAACAGCAGAAACAGCTAAACTATTTTAGGAGTAATTAACTCATGAAACACTCTGACGTCAGTCTACCAAGTAAGTGGTATAAAACATTCAAAAGTTCGTATATATGTCAAATTAGTCTATAAGGCAGCTTATCTTTTTTACTGATTAGAACACGTATAGTATCAAATATAGCATTCTAATCTTTATGACACCATACATGTGTCATTATCATAGTGTTCTTGGTTGCACTTAACATTGCAGGTTAATATAACTTTCTTTCAAATTATGTTGTTAGATGTTGAACTAAACCAGCTTTTTGCAAGACATGGTTCAAATTTACTTAAGCATTATTCTTTTGTTAGTTGTATTTTTTTCCAACCAACTTTGTAGTCGCAAATACGCGTTTAATCTTATCAGTTTCTTGCTCCAGCAGTGCTACCTCCCTTCTTCTGATGCCACACTTAATCGCACTTTTTCGGTGACTGATAACAAACACTTTTATTTAAAGTGCAATTTGGCAAACATGTGGAACAAAGAGAAAAAGTGGTCTATCACCCTAGCAGAGCGAACACCTGCTTTAGCTGTCTACATAATTTAATCAACAGAGATTTAGAGTGAAGAAAATAGAAGTTGACAACTCAAATCATTAAGAAAACACCGATAAACAGCGTAATAATTTATCCCTGACCTGACTTGACGTTTACAGAAGATAGGTTATTGTTACTGAATCGTAACTCATTATTTGAGAATACAATAACATTCACGAAACCCAAAAACGAAAGAGACACTTGAGTACACGGTGTCATTGAGGAACAGTTGTACATACATAGTTCCTAAACTTTTCGTGAACTGCTTGCGCATACGTTGCCGAAATTGATAAGAAACTGCGATAAAGAGGGAGACGTATCAATTTCGGTCTTGCAAAAAAAAAGAGGGGCAAGTAAACTATACGGAAAAATATAAGTTTGAGTAGAGATAACCACCACATGTGACAGAGCCTTACCTGATGTATACGGTTATCGTATACCGATTTTATCGGGCAAATTTTCTGCTAGTATCCAACGATTGATAGTTATACAACGAGTTTTGGCACACGCATGGCTTGGTTCGTGCGTAAGCTAGTGATGTCACTGCACTTTTGCACTATTCACAACTGTTTCGAGCAGTACATCCATCATAATAACGACTAGATTCTAGTTGATATTCCATGTTGAGCACTTGAAATCATAATCTACATACTTCATCACACGGATAAATTCGTCTGCATGGTTTCAACGTTTACACCGGTTTGGGAGTGAATTTGCGAATTTTCGGTTATTATGCACACAAAACTACAACAATCGTATCACTTATTAGCGCGAAATCAATTGCACTGTAAAATTATTAACACAGTCAGTTTGAGTCACTTAGAAATGCAAAAAATGAGGTATTACGGGTGCCATATTTTCTCCTTCGTGCATCGACTCTCCTGGTGATGCCGACACAGAGCACAAACTAAATATTGTAACCAGTGGTACAAAAATGCGAAAAATAGAGCATGTACTGCAGTAATAAAAAAGGATAGAAAACTTCCACACAGTCAAGACGAAAAAATCGTTTTTACTTTTTCACATTTTGCGAATGGTGTAGTTGCCTTTTTTAATGTATATAGTTTTTTCGCGTTTACCGTCTACTCTCGGGTAATATCACATATATAAACAGCTCTGATGATTCTCTTTGCCGAAATTTGGTGAGAGAGGCGAGCTAATTACTTTAATTTTTTTCCACGGCGTTATCAATTTTTGCGCGTTCGCTTAGACTAGCGCGATTCCTAGGTTCTCGCATGGGAGCGCATTTTGAATTTTTGAATTTGATTGGTTTGCACTTGTGGGTTAGTTTGAACAAATCCGGAACAAATAGTCACTCAACGAAAATTTCACTTCATATGACTTTTCGTGCTTTGTGTTTTCGTTTGATTAATATGTAGCTTTTCCTTCTGAGTATTTTGTAGTATATTTTACTTGGTCTTACGGGAAAACTGTTGCCATAGAACTAAAAACTTAACGAACTAAGACCGCGGATGTAATTGCGTGTATGTTCAGTTTGGCGGTTAGAAATCTTTTGCTGATTTGCTACACCAATTTTTTCCCTATTGGAAAAACGAAAATTGTATATAATAATGTGTTGTTTTTCCTTATGTATATACATTATTACTAATATCGCTGTGTGTTCTATATACACAAGGCTCGGTTTTCCCAAGTACCGGAGAGCAGCATCCGCGAGCGAGGAGTGGTACACCACCAGCCAGCATCAGCGGCAGCAGCTACATAAAAAATCTACTTCTTTTCCTTTCCGCTTTTCCCAATGTTTTCCCAAACCATCAACATCCGACCTTACACCATCACTAATACAAATCCACCCAGTTTTTCTACATCGAAAAATAAAAATAAAAATACGAACATAGCGAGAAAAAAAGTCACACAGATACACAGCATTCGGCTTGCCTGTGCGAATAAATGGAGTGGATTCCAAATAGCAAACACGGCCGCCGCCACCGACCGCCACGTCGTGAAACGGGGAGTCGTGGCGTGACGTTGGGCTAGCGAGGGTGGTGTGTGATTCTATATGTATCAAAAATTATATTTTTTCGGATCTTTCATCACTAAACAGCCACGAATACATCTTAGATGGCGCGGCGCGGTAGTATCGTCGTCTGCATCTCGCGTGTATTCGCGGCAAGGATAAGAACCATCCAAGTGAGCTGGGTGGCAGGCGTGCAAGTAATCTTTTCCCTATTGTTTTGCGGTGCGCGCATCAAAACCTATGGATTAGGCTAACCTTGCTGCTTCGTGGAACCGTTGCGCCCGACATTGACTCTTGTTGTGCATCATCGTAATCGTAGCAAGCTATAAAGCGCCTTCGGGATAATAATCGTTTCATAATAGCAACGGTGGGAGGATAGGATAGTCATTACTAGCATACTTAGATGCGACTTTTTCTCTTCACTCCCTCGTCAACTACCATTACTTTCTAAAACAATGTACCGGACCATTCTGTATGGTCGCTAGTAACTGAAGTATTAGTGCCTTGTACATTAGAGACGCTATTATTTCTAACACCGCCTACACGCGAAAAGTGAGTCCTGTGAAACTTTCTCAGCTCGCGGATTTTTTATGGTTTATATGTGCTTTGAATGTATAGAAAACCTTTTTCCTCGTTTCCCCATATCATAACTCTTACCTACATTTTAATATTTTTCAAACACAAAAAACAACCCCTGCATTATTCGCAATTTTACATTTGATCGTACATACTCTTTCCCAAGCACCCCCTTTTCTTCTTGAAAAAAGGAAAAAAAAAAAAAAATAGAGCGATAGAACATTACAGCAACAGCGCTACTTTTTTCCTCTGTGTTCGTAAATTCATATTATTGTTAATATTTAGTAACTATACACATAATTTTCACGAAACCCCCGCGACTCATACCAGAGTGCGCGGTAGTGGTTCCTTTTTATTTTATGCTTCTATTTGCGCTCTCTCGCTCTCGTCCTGCTGCTATTGCGCTACACAGCATCATCCCACTATTTAAAATTGTATCACCCTTGCTTACCAGCGCTTTTCATCCTATTAAACTGTTTTCCCTTTTGAAATTGAATAGCGAACGGCTGCTGAAGCGAGGAAAAAAGACACTTTTACACGTATAGGGTGCGGACGGTAATTGCCGCACTTGAGAAGGGTTGTGATGATGCTGGGATGCTGAGCAGGATCAAGCTACGTTGGAAGGTCTACTGGTAGTGGGTGGTAGTTACGGATATTGGAAGGTGATTTTTACCGGTAAAATGGTGTTTGCGGCAGTATCGATATAATATCATTAAAAATGTGAGGTGATTGATAGTTATTAACAATTTCTAATTGACGAAGATTACGAACGCCAACCGGAATAAAAATAATATTCATCATAAAAACTTAAGACACCTGCAGACTTGTACACGGTTCACAGATTAAAGTCTAAAATGATCTGAATACCAGGCATTTTTATATATTGAAAACAGAGTGTATGCCATATTTTAATATTATCATCAATTGCTTCTGTACACTAAGGTGTGATTTATGAGAAAATTTTAGTTAAACCAAAAACCGAGTTAAACCAAAAAAAAATCAATGGATACAAGTTAGTTACTCCCTTTTCTTTATTCGTGCTTTCGGGAATTCGACCGATGCGTGTGGATACTCCAGTGTAGAAATGGAACGGTGTCAGAACGGTGCAGCATATTAAGCAGTTAGAAGCCGTCTACTGCTTCCGGAATCAGTGCCACCACAAGTGATCAACACTCTTAGCTTCTCTACGAATGTCCGGAAGTGCTATTCAACGTGCTGTTGGATAATGTGCGATCAACTCCTGCGCCTGCATCAGAGCGCCTCAAAACACTCATCGAGTTTGGAATGGCGGCGCAAAGCTTGAGTGACCATCTAGAGGCGGCGGGTCAGCGGTCACATCTAACGAATCCGTGTCTTTTGATGGAACTGGTAGAGAAGTTGCCCGCACATGTGAAGATGGAGTGGGCAAATTTCATGCAGCGGTTTCCGGAGGTGAATCTCAAAACCTTCGGGACTTCATGACCGGCGTGGCGTGGTGGTATGGGCAAGCAAGGTGACCTAGTACACAGGAGGATTCTGCAAAGCTGCCAACGTGGAGAAGTCAAGGATGAAGAACAAGGGATCAATCAACGCACACGTTAGCAAACCGGAGCAATCTAAGGATGAGGAGAAGCAGTGTTGCGTTTGTAAAGGTCGTGGACATTATGTTCGGGATTGCGACAGCTTTAAAGCGCTCTCCATCGTCAATCGTGCGCACGGAAGACGAAGTTGCCGGACTGCCAGCCATATAAATAAACGAATGCTCCTTTCGGCATCACCCTCTGCTTCATTCCAATCGATGCTGGGTGTATTGCCTCAAGTTAGCGTTCTGCGTTGTCACCTCAGCTGAACCCCGGTGACGGCGTCAACAAATAGCCGAATGTGTAACAGGGGTCAACGAGGAAAAAGGAGAAAAACTACTTCTGAACAGTAGCAGAAGGCGAATAAGGAAAGCGCATTGAAGGCGAAGTGATTCTGTATTGAAAATAACCTAATGCTCGTTTTCTAACTTTATCTATTATTTACATAATTGTGATATTGGTTACTACTTAGTACTAGGGAATTTATTATTCTAAATTTCAAAACTGAACCTAAAATTGTATATGTTGTAAAAATATGTTCCGTTTTAGGTCAGCGAAAATCTTCCATGAGGAAAATGCAATTCAAATGCGCAAGGGTCTAAACCTGTTCGATCAATAGGATGCCTCGTGGATCGCTTCCAGTAGTGATCTGGGTCGAATGTTAAAACCGCTCTTGCAGAAAATGCTCAGTTTAAATGTCTGCAACCGTGCCTATCGGTAGATTCTACTTATTTGTGTAATATGTATTGTGATTATGATTAAGTGTTTATGTGCAATAAAGAATATGAAGTATGTTTATGATTTGAGATTTTTTTTTAAAACGTTTGCTGACAAGTAGGTTTTACTCATTATGTGGGTTAATCCATTTTTATTCAAAATCGGTCTTTTTTTTACTAATTAGTAGGTACTTTCAAGTTAGCGTGTATCGCCCCATGCAAAGAAATTGATATTTGAAAAGATCGTTTAAAAAAAAAGAAAATCGATAATATTTCTTGATCTTTAAGAGATATCGATTTAAATACTTTGTGCGGCAAAAGCTTGCATATCAACAATTTATAAAGTTCTTTCAAAGCGTCTTTCACGAGAAATGAAAGACTTTTGCTATGTTCACATTACGGAGTTATAACATGCTACAAGACTATCTTGATGACATTTTTCTTGTAGATACTTATTATAACACCCTTGTAACATGTTATAACTGTGTAGTCTGAACAAGGCATTAGAGCTAAGAAACTTAAATATTTCAGGAACACCCTTAGTCAATTTAGACAAATAACTCTAAAACGAAAACTATAAAAGATAGAAAAATGTTTCTATAATAAATTAGCTTGACATTTACTCAGCTACAACTTTGCCGTAGAACATGTTTCTTTTGTTTTTGAAAACGCACATGATCGGAAAGACACTGTGTATGACAGTATCTTCTAATTGTTCTAAAAACAAAAATAGCTTTACTAAGACATGTCATTTAACCACAGTAAAAACATTCATCTTTATTTTCTAAAATAAAAATATCAAAGCTAGTTTTTGAATAACAATTAATTTTATTACCGCCCTATTTTTTTAATTTAATAAAATTATTAGCGAGATTTTTAGCACATTGTGTAGTTCACTCGTACTTTATTAATTGGACAAGATTCAAGAAATACCCGTACCCGACGATTCCACGGTTGTTGTTACCCGTACCCGACACGAACTCAAAAATTTATTTATTTGCATACGAATCCCGAAAAAAATTAGGGCGGTAATAAAATTAATTGAACCTCTACCTGAACCCATGATTGGGTACGGGTCGGGATTTGGGTAAAAATGCCCGTGCCTGACCATCTCTTCTGAATTTACTTAATCTGGGATGATTTTAATAACTGAAAAACACCTTAGGAAATATTTCCGATACTATCCGAAATATTTGGATGGTGTTTTCGGTAAAAAAAATAATTATCTGCAACAAGTCACATATACAGTAATAAAATATTCTGGTTTAAATTCAGCTTTGAAATGTGACATTTTGAAAGCCACCATAGTGATACGCCGATGCACGCCGCCGTCGCCACCGATCAAAGTCAACGGAGTCACGCCAATTTAATTGTCAGGAGATGAAGAACATGCTCCACACTTTTTCATCGGCTCATGCTCTTAGAATCAGTTAGCAATATTCAATTTTCTCTTTTGGTCAAAATAGCTCTATTAAGATGTTGTTGTTGATGGTAAAATAATACAGTATAGTAAAATAACTGTCAAAATAATTGAAATATTTATCTAGCAATGCTTGAACCATCGAAAGACGCTAACTGTTCTAAGACCGAGACCTTTGGTAAACAAGTTGTATCCAATACCATGTTGCGACTGTGAGCTTTTATTCACGAGAAATCGAAGATTGAAGCCATTGTTTACTAAAGCAGATGCGTCAATTGTTAACTCGAATCGCTCCGGAATTGTCCATGTTTCGTGGATTGAACAAATCAACAGCCACCATAAGTTCAACCCGTTGTAACATTAATGCTACTCATCAAATTTATTTTCCATAATGCACATTTTAAAGTCTTTTTAACTGTAAAGAGAATCCGGAATAGGTTTTAAAGCTTTTTGAATTTGTTTTTAATGTATACCATTTTTGTGACGTTACAGTGCAAATATTTACCAGTCTTAATCTTAAATCAAAACTATTCAAAAAATTTCATCAAAATAATTAGTCTAAAAATCATAAAACTTTTAAAATTTTGGAATTTGTTCCTTGATCCAACACGGATGAAAAGATTTTATGTTTAACTAGATTTGTGGCAATTTTAAGAAATATGACTTAAAATTAATTTTATTCGCGGCTGAATAAGGAAAAAATAAAAAACAAAACACCACATAGAAATTTTAGCAGAGTTTTTCCTAAATGATTTATGTAACGTCCTTTAAAAAGTAGCTTAATGAAATAATGAAAAACTAAAGTTTCATTTTTGAAAAATGTATTAACATATATGAACGACAGTTTTGTTTTATCTTGAGATACCATAAAGTTGAATGTAGATGTCTTTATTTATTTATATGTTTAGCGCTGAAAGTTCAAAGATAGCTTCAAATTATTTTTTTCCCTTTGGTTTGTTTTCCGTCGATCTTGTTTTCCGTGCTGAGCACCAATGCTACCGACACCAGGAAGGCAGCTCCCACACCTGGACCCTACCTATCGACCCATCAACTCATGAACCGTTTCAAATTATTTGATTGGTAGTTTAAATTAGATTAAAATTTAAAGAAATTTAAATATCATTCTACGAATAAGCTCAATGTTCCAAGACGGCCAATTTTAGATTTGGATTAATCCGTGTTGTTTAATATAACAGGCCCTTAAATATAGTTAATATGCCGTCAAAAATTGCTAACTCTACCCTATGTACTTCAAGCCCCGCTATATACATCATTTTAATGATCATCGTGAAAAATCGTCGCATGAAATGCAGAAGATGAGTTTTTTCTGCGATAGTGCGTAAGGTGGTTCACGAATACATCTAAATGATATTATCCTCTAGTGCTCCTCATCGCGCTGGTAGAAAAAAGGCGCCGCTGGAATGAGGGGAGAACCTTACTGCTGTTTTGCCGCCAGCCTCACGTGTACAAAGTGTACTCTAAAGACAGCAGCGTCAGCGGCAGCGGTAGCGAGCGGAGTGGGTGGTCGACCGTCGAGGGGGTGGATTTGGGTGGATTGAAAAGGCATCTCCTGGTGTCGTAGTCATCGCCGTCGTTGTCGTCGTCGTCATCGTGTACTTTTGGGTCGGCTAACGGCAGGAATGGGCGATGTAAAGCATGTGGAAAATAAAAACCACACTTTTCGCTTCCCGTGATTTCGCATCATCCACTTGTTAGCGCACGCGATATTCATTTCGTCCTTTTCAGTTTTTTTTTTTCAATTTGGTCCGGAATAGCGAAATAAAATCTAAAATAAACTAGGAGCTCCCTCCGTACTGTACATAAGCAGATAATAATATTCCCGGCGCCCCATACTATGGCAACTACTTTTTTACTTGTATTTTTATTATATTTTCTACTACCTTGGATGGCTGTAAAATCTAAGATATATAATTTCAACTTGTTTTAAGGCTTTCAGCGTAATTCAGGCAATGTGTATGTGTACTTTTATGTACAGTTCTTTTTTTTCCATCCTCTCGGGTTGGAGATTTTTTTTTGCGCTGATTAGATGGAGCGCCGGATAGAAATACTGCATTGTAATTTTAATATTTTTGTAACGCTTCCAATTTTAAAAGTTATTACATGTTTTGGATTTCTGCAGTAAAAGCTGGCTCTGCTCTTAGACGGTTGCCAAGAAAATAACCGTAATGCAGTGGTACAGCGCTAGGATAACAAGGCGTGACCGACAGCGTCTTAGTTTTTATATCAGCTAAAATTTTGGCGTCAAATGCTGGGCCATTCAAGTAGTAAGAGAATGGTGTGCGGTACATTACTGCGATGGGATAGTTACAAGTAGGAGCTATAGATGGGTGAAAGAAATCAATACGAAGCATCCGTATATAGGATGATGGAATTAGCAATGATGGTATTTTAAATTATCCGAATGTTATTGGAGAATTCTTTTTTAAGGAAATCAGTATGCAATCAACTGCCATTTATGAATAATCATTTTTACAGCCTAATACAGCATACATTTAAAAGATGCATACAAAGAGTAGGGGACAACGGGTGAAGACTGCAACTCTTTAGATTATTGCTACAATCAACTCGAAAAAAAAGAGTTCTTTGTTATAAATAGTATATTTGAATTTGTAAATCATATTTTAGCTTGATATCCGGTGAAACGTCAAAATGAACAATAAAAACAAACATTGTGGATGGGGGCGGCTGGCACTTGTTATTTTGTGATTACGGAATTAAAGGTTTTAGAGCAGCGGTACTCAAACTTTTCTTGATGGCGACTTACTTTGAGAGATTCCATGAGCTCGTCACCTACCAATATTGAATACAGATATTGTAAGGCTAAAACGACCGTAAAAACTCAAAAATGGCTTAAATATGCTTAAAAAGGCCGACAAACTACATGATTTCCTGAAACCCGGAAACAAAATAACATTGAAAAGTCCTAAAAGATAAAAAACGATGAATAGTAAATAATGCCAAACAATACATGAAACTAACAATATTACGCTAAATCGCAAAGTCAGTCCAAAATCGGCCCAAATGCGCGAAAAATAAGTATAAGCCATAACACAACAAAGAAGTATTAAAACTAAAAATTCTTATCACTATCCACAATGACACCTCTCATAAAAATCTTGATACGTCATAAGGGTCTTTCAGACGCTAAAACTAAAATGTTCCAATTGAATGTCAATGTACCAATGTAGTCAAAATTAAACTTTAAAAATGACAAAATTTCCTTTAAATCTACAAAATGACCTGACAACACTAAAAAAGTCCTGAAATATAATGACAGATTGCCAAATAAATTAACCCAATCGCAAATATGACATTACAATTCGTAAATTATTGTGAAATGCTAAAATATTTAAGTGAGCAAGACTCCATTAATAGATTTAAAATAGTTCATGCAAATTGCAATACTTCTGACCAAATTGTCTGAACTTCTACGACCCACCTAAGAGCAGTCCTTGTCCATTCTTCTTCTTCTTTCTTTTTTTTCTTCGCATTTGAAGTTGATTGCTTATCGCATAGTAGCTTATTGCGTTTTCTCAGTAGTGATCTAGATGCACTTCCACAGTTATTAATTGAGAGCTTTCAGTACCTGTACCATTTTTGCATTAGTATAATTGTGTGGCAAGTACAATCATGCTCTATGTCCAGGGAAATCGAGAAATTTTCCCACCCGAAATATTCCTAGCCTCTACCGACTGAGCTAAAGGAGGCCCTAAGGCAGTCCGTGACCAGGGTTGCTAATGACGTTAACACCCTTGACGTCTGCGTTAACGTCTTCAATGATATTTCCACTTGAAGACGTTAACGGCTTTAAACATCACTAACAATCCTACCCGTGACCCACTGGTGTGTCTCGACCCATAGATTGAGAAACGCTATTTTAGAGCTATCATTTATCATGCAAAAGTAATGTTACTATTAGGAAAACACAAGTTAAGTACATCGAACAGAGCGAAAAATAGAAAGTTTCTTTAAATTATGAGGTATACAGAACCTGTTACAGCTTGACTTGTAAACGGTCATTTTTGAATGGGATGTGTTATACATACCTCAAGCTTGTATCTGAATGCAGTAAATAATTATATCTCGTTTCTCGTTACATCAGCATTTTCCGAAAATATTTTTAGGCAGTTATCAGAATGTTTTCGGAATACGGTGGCCCCAGGGAATCCACCGGATGATCCGGAATATACGTAAAAGAGGTCAACTCCTAAAACTAGCTACTGGTTTTCTACGATGTTTCTGTTTGCGGCAATGTTGGTAAGATGATCAAAGCCTTCCAGAAGGTGATGGAGAACAGGTAAATTTGGAATTCTTTCATTGCGTTGCGCTAGTGTACATGTAAACTTCCTGTACCTATGTATAAGCTATATAAAATGGTAGGGCATCTAGGAAGTTGTTGTTTTCGGCAAACTTATTTATTTATTTATTTATTTATTTGTAAGAAAGTTTGAACATACTGAGAGGTTAGCACATATCATCGGTAAGAGACGTGTGTGTGAGAAAATTTGCGAAAAATCTAAGGGCACCGGTGGGATTCGAACCCACAATTCGCATTCAGTACACGGGTGCATTGCCAATTATACAACGGTGGACCTATATGTTATATTGATGTATTTGGCTAATGACATTTGAGTTTCGAATCCGTTTTCCACCCTAGTCTTTTTGCACAAGCGTTCTACACAACAATCGTGTATTGTCGACGATATGTGCTTGTCCTGCAACCACTCAGTATTAGTCGATTTGAACAAACACAGCTCATTTTTGTTATGCATACTTACATGCTGAAGTATTTCCAGTACAGTATGAAATTCAACAGTTGAGCTGCCGGCCTCAATTTTATTTATTTATTGCGTCAATCCGTGTTCTACTGATGGTTGATCATGTATTCAAGACTTATTAGTATAATTTTGACATAATCTATATAAAGCTTAAGCAAATTTAGTAAAATTGCCCTTTTTATAAAAAAAAAACTGTAACTTTGATAGTAGAATATAATGATTACATTTTTTTTTCTCTTCAATTTTTCCGCATTGGTTCCATATTGTAACTTAGAGTATTGTCCTTAATATCGTATAGAGTTTTTATATAGTTTGTTACATATTTTCCGAACATATTAAAAAAAACTTGTTCTTACCTGTTTGAAAAGGCACTCATACAATCACTTATGAAATATAATCCCAATATAACCACCACAAATTCAATGCTGTCTTCTTATTGCTTATGATGTTTTCTGATTAT
Source organism: Ochlerotatus camptorhynchus (assembly GCF_037179485.1). Classification (NCBI taxonomy): domain Eukaryota; kingdom Metazoa; phylum Arthropoda; class Insecta; order Diptera; family Culicidae; genus Ochlerotatus; species Ochlerotatus camptorhynchus. Next base: position 158,206 of record NW_027041103.1, read on the forward strand.
ACTAATTTAAAGTTTCTTTGAATGTAATTGTTTGAGTTTCACGCATTATCAAAGAAACCCGAAATCAAAATACTGATGTTCGGTCTTAAGACTACATAAAATAGTGCAAATACAATAATTTCCATTAAACAGATTTCTAACGAATTGGCTCTAGAATCCTCAGTACCGTGAAATAGGGTAACATCGATAGTTTTTAAAGCATGCTCGATATATTTTTTGAAACTATTACTGTTTATCAAATATTATTTCTTAAAACAAGTACTGAGCATCCTAGAGTCAATTTGTTGATAATTTATTTAACGGAAATTATTGAATTCGCTCTTTTTATTTTTTTTGTCTTATGACCGAACATCATTTTTTGTTTTGGGGTTACTTTGATAATATTTGATGAATGTAGAAAAAAAATGCGTCATTCTCCAACAATTTAGCTCAAGAAATATGAAACTTTCAATGAGTATATCATCAGAAACATCATAAGCAATAAGAAGAAAACATTTCATTTGTGAGGGCTATATCGGAAATATATTTAATAAGTGATAGTTTAAATGCCTTTTTAATGAGGCAAAAACCATGTAAATTCTTCTTCAGATTTTTGGAAAACATGTAAAACATACCACCGTTACTTTAAACAGCAATGGAAATTACACGGCGCACATTTAGAATTTGTTTAACTGGTACCCCTACACAAGTGCCAAATGGTGTTACGCACCTGTCTAGGGGTACAAGTTAAACAAATTCTAAATGAGTGCCGAGTAATTGCCATTTTAGCTATTCAAACTAACGGGGTTCTACGGTATATACATAAACTCTACACGATATCAAAGGTAATACTCTAAGCTATAAAATGGATCCAATATTTTTCATTTGGAAATATTGCAGAGAGTTAATTTAATTATTACATTTTACTATCAACATATGGGGTATACGTTTTACAATACTAGTTAAAAAAAAAATAAAGTTGAAAAACATTCATTGCTGTACAACACATTTAGAATACATGTACTTCAATAAACTAATAATGTTACCCCGTTTTACGGTACAATAAACCAAATAAGCTAAGACATTGCTCAATTATACTTAAAACATGGATCATATATGTGTTTGTGGTTTTTCTAAAATGCATTCAGCACGAAAAAATAATAAAGTATTCATTATAACATTCAGCATTTTTTTGAATCGTTCATTTTTTTTTTGTATAATTTCAGGCGTAACATTTAAAAACGGCAAAAATGCTTTTGAAACAAAAGTTGTAAGGGCCTATATCCGTGAACAGAAGTACACGCACACCAATACCACTATTGGAAAGGTTGCGGTTGTATTTCGGTTCGCGTGTAAAAGACTTTAAACTTTTGTTTACAAAAGATTTCGTGCCGTTACGCGTGAGATGTTCTTTGAGGTAAAACATGAAATAAGTTCCTAATTCTTAAAATGCGTGATGGTATATACAAATTCGAGTTTTCTGAATATATGGGTGAGATTACATCATTAACATCAGAGAGCATCCCAAGTAACATTGCAAGTTTTAACGAGGTTTTGAAGCATTCTACAAGTCCAAATCATGATCTACAGAACCCTCATAAAACCAACATTGTTACTTGGGATGGCAACCTCCTTTCGTTTCTTAAGTGTTTCAATGTTAATCAACATGCACCGGGATTCATATGATGGAAGGGGAAATGAAGTCGAGCCTAGTTTTTTAAGGTCGGAGACGAGCCAGCCAACGGCTGAAAGTCTCCTTAATAAAGATATATAAAAAAAAAAACAAATTGTTTTTTAAGAGCAAATAACATAAATTGTTTTGGAATTGATTCTACAGCACTGTAATATTCGAGAATTGATCTTACGTAATCTACATGATGGTATAAGGGGCCATTCAATAATTATGTGAGCACTTTTTTAGATTTTTAAATTCATCTCCCCCTTTGTAAGATTTTCCATCGAATATGACTTGTTCATGCTTACGTATGATATTTCTTAGACCCCCTTTCCCCCATGTACGAAAACTTAAGAAAATTCTCCTTACATCACCTCTCAGTTTAAGCTGATAGCCAGATATTTAGATAAATCATACCATGATATAAGTTTTATGAATGGTTGTATTTAAATGATCTACAATAGTCAAGAATTACCCGTAACTCCCAAGCATGTAACATCTTTCAAGCAACTGATTCCCTAGAGTATAGCTGAAATCATAAGTGGTATGTTTTCTCGAATTGGATTTGGAGCATTTACAGGCTAAATACAAAAAACAACATATTGAATTTCAGACTCGATCTTCTTCGATGTGCATACAACTTTGCATAATTGTTTGTTATGGTCATTTGAGCTAAAATTTGGCTATTTTGAATCCCACAACTAACTTCATATATTTGTCAATAAATCATATCAAATATCAAATGATATTTGTCAACAAATCATAACTCTAAAACGTAACTTCCAATCGAAATGACGTCTGTAACAAAGTTGTATACACGGTAAATTTGTTTAAATAAATTTTGGTAATGAATAAAAAATTATTGAAACTTAAATAACAAAAAAAACCCTCTTTAATATTTTTTGGATATTTTTATTAACAAGCTAAAAAAATAATGTTGCAAATCAAACCTATTACAGATTTCCATTTACAGTTTCACAACACAAGATTAAAATGTCTTGAAAAGTAATATTTTCAATTGATTTCTTGTAAATGTATTGGACAAAGCGTGCAAATTGAGTGGAGTTACTACCAGGGCTATCAAAAACTCGTCAAACTGTAACCGTGATGGAAAATTACATGTTTTTATTTTTGTGTTCGTGAAGTTAAAGAATGCCTTTGACTCGGATTTTGACTCTACTCTTGAGTTGTAACTATCATATGCTGGGATATTTCTCCATCAAGTGCTTTGTAAATTTCTATGTACAGTACCGGACAAAAGTGTATCACCTCTCAAGTTTTGTTTTTTTTTCAAAAAAGTACAAAGAGCTATAACTTTTTCGGATATACATGAAATTTCTTGAAATTTTGCCTGCTGGTTCGTCATGTATTCAAGATTTATCGATGTAATTTTGCCCTTGATTGACAGAATTTGTATAATGTTTAGGAAATTTGAGTAGACCGCCTCTTTTTAGTATATCTTTTTTGAAACTGTAGTTTCAGTATAATAAAACCAATTTTTTAGTATGTCTTTTTTGAAACTTTAGTTTCAGTATAATAAAACAAATTTACACCTCTGAACTGTGTGAATCCCAAACTCTATACCCGAGGGGATAGAGCTCGGGCAATGGAGACTGAGATTAAAACGACAATTGACCTCCTAGTCAACATCTAACCTGTTTAAAAATTGTAGTCCTTAAACTCGAGTAAGCCGCGAATATTCGGCCCTCGTTCCATTTACTTTAGTCATGAGAAATATTCTTAATTTACATTATGCCTCCACAAAGCTTGCACATTTGTGCCTCGACAAATAATTGGATAAAAAACGAGCTGTAATTTTGCTCAATTGTAGTAAAACACTTTATAATTTTGGTTTTACTTCATGCGCCATCAAGTCTTCATATCTTTGTTTTCTTTCAAAATCCTTTGCCCATTTTATTGATGTTTTTAAAATCGTAAACAAGTACGAAATTTGCATCGTCTGAGCGTAGGCTATGATAATCTGTGAATGATAATTTTCATTCTTCAATAATGAGTCTGCAGCATCATCAATACAAAAGTCTTCAGTACAATTAATAAATACAAAATCCAAATAACAGTTGAGGTGATTTTTACAGATTTGTATTGCTGAAAAAAAAAGAGAATAAACGCATAAAATGAATTCCGTAATTCGGCGGAAAATTGATCATATAAAATGAAAATATGGAAATGTGCTCTAACGCTACTCTCAGCAAGCTGAAACGAGTGCGAGCTAGAGCTCTCCGCGCTCTCACTCATCGACGATGTACCCTTACCAAACGAAATTTTTCAATTTCCAGGAGTTCCACAGGGTAGCACTTTGGGACCACTGTTCTTCTCTTTATTTATGAAAGATGTAACGTTTATTCTACTATGTGAAGATTTACCTAGTCGTTCACCTCGAACATACATAGCATAGCCTCTATGCCGACTGATTAGCAAGGTTGCAAATACCCATTTCAGCTAAAATAATGTTTTTCGGAATAATAAAACCAAAAGATGGTATGATGACATGTTTTACTTGTAACATACAAGAAGAGGTTACACAGTATGCGTTTGAAACATAAAACCTGTAAAATTTGCTTTCTATGAGTCACAATCAGCGATTTGCTGATCGCTGAGTGAGTGAGTGAGTGAGTGAGTGAGTGAGTGAGTGAGTGAGTGAGTGAGTGAGTGAGTGAGTGAGTGAGTGAGTGAGTGAGTGAGTGAGTGAGTGAGTGAGTGTGTGCAAAATCGCTGATTGTGACTCTCATGAAGTGAACTAAACAGGTTTAATATGTCAAACACATTCTTTGCAACCTCTTCTTGTATCTTACCTATTCAAAATATGATCATAGCATCTAATTATTTCATAATTAAAAAAAAAACATTGTTTTAGCTGGAATGAGTATGTGCAACCTTGCTGTTTAGAACTATAAAACCTTTTTGAAATCTTCAATGATTGGTGTGAACGTAATTTTATGGTCCTGGCGTCTCAAAGTGCTGCGTAATTAACCAAGTAACCAAAAGTTCCGCATTCAACGATTAAAATCACTTTCAAGTTCCGTAAAGTTCAAATAAAGTTCCAACCGAACCTTCAAGTTCCATAAAGTTCAAATAAAGTTCCGACAAATAAAGTTCGAATAAAGTCCCGACAGTACTTTAAAGTTCCATAAAGTTCAAATAAAGTTCCGACAGAACTTTCAAGTCTCATAAAGTTCGAATAAAGTCCCGACAGTACTTTCAAGTTCCATAAAGTTCAAATAATGTTCTGACAGAACTTTCAAGCCACATGAAGCAATCCGCACAAGTCTTTATTAGTAACAAAATTTAATGTACGTAAATATGATTTTTTTTTTATCATAGTAACTTTAACACTCTTGGGTCATTCGTGACTTGTCCGGGGGTGAGATTTGAACTCGTGACTTTGGCGTGAGAGGTATGGATGTTAACCACTACGCCGGGGTCGCCCCCCGTAAATTTGAAATGATCAGTGGCCCGAATAAATCATAATTCTTATAGGTATTTATGCAGTGCATCAACATTCTATCCAAACATAAAAAAATAATAATTAAAAAGTAACTTCCTGAATTCGAACCCGTGTATTCGACATGCGGTCTACGAACGCTAACCACTGCGCCACAAATGTGTTGGAATAAGATGCGGGAAAAAAACCAATTTAAAATTTATCAAGGTGTTGTGTTTCGTATTCAAGTCAGTCAGTTGGCACTGAAAACTCCAACAGTAGGTGGGACAACAGTTCACTTTATTATATCTCAGATGACGTAGTGGTTCGTGCTGGGACTCTCACGCAGAAGGACTGGGTTCAATTCTTCAAACAGCTCCAATTCTACTACTAATGCTGATATATAATCTATACACATTAATACCTGCCTGTAGAAATAACATTCATAAAAGTGCGAACTAAATATAGAATTGGTGTAGAGGACAAAAACCTTTTTTAATTTATTTTCTTAAAGGCCAGAGGCTGCTTAGAATGCTCTTCAATTATGATACCGGAACTTTCAAGTTCTTATAACGACTTAAAAATGAGGCTGCTTAGAAGTCTATAGACCACCACCAACCAAGCTGCTTAAGCCATAAATAGCCTTTTATCAGAACTTTTGGTTACTTGGGTAGTTTCCGTCGAACTATGACTGCCGTTTTGTTTGATTATATCGTTGCTGGGACTGCACTTCAACGTTTCGATCACGTTAAAGACCTCGATGTCATGTTGGATGAAAGGCTCACATACACTCGCCACTTCTCAACCACGATCGACAAAGCAAATCATCAGCTTAGATTCATGTTCAAGATCTCTAAGGAATTCCGTGATCCTCTGTGTTTTAAAGCCCTTTACTGTTCATTGGTACGCTCACTACTGGAATTCGCGTGTGTTGTCTGGAATCCCTACCAAGCAGTATGGAGTGGACGATTCGAAGCTGTTCAACGCAAAATCGTCAGATACGCACTGCGCTATCTTCCTTGGAGTGACGCTGTCGTTTACTGGGTTTGGATACTCTTGCTGAGCGACGAAACGTATCGCAGGTCGTCTTCGTTGCTAAAGTCTTGCTCGCAGAATATGAGTTACTGGTCAAAATTAATATGTATGCTCCTGCCCGAACACTCCGTCCGAGAGCCTTGCTACATGAACCAGTACATGCAACCAAATAGTGCTGCAAACAGTTGCTTTGTTGCCATGATTCATCAATTCAATGAAGTATCTGGCCTATTTGACTTTGACATCAATGCCTCCAGATTTCGTCATCGTTTGCTGTCGGCCAATTTTGAATTTTTAATGAGTGACTACATTTATATTTCAGTGTTTCATTGAGACTACCAAGTCAGCTGGACTATAATAATAATAAATAAATAAATATGACGTCTCTTAATATAAATTATGAGCTCATTCAAAAACTATACAAGTGTGACCATGGATTTGCTCATAATTTAATAAAAAAATACTGCTCATGTTCAGTTTGTCGTACAAGTGTATCCATGGCATTTATGCATTATAATAAAATGTAAGCACATCCATGATCACACTTGCATAGTTGTTGTATAGTGCTCATAATTATTATACAAAAATGCTCATGCCCATAGTTTGTCATCCAAGTGTATCCGCGGCATTAGAATATCATAACGGCCTTCTAATCCTAACTAAAATATCAGTGCCGAAAGCACTCGACCTAATTACTCAACTCGGCATAAACAAAAATGCAATTTTGAAGCTTATTGGGAAGATACCTTGAGTTAGTAGTAAGTTTTCTTGCAAATGTTGGGGGTTCGTGAGAATTCATGACATTGCTGTAAATTATGATACCATCAGATTGCGGGGTTGCTAGTGTAATAGAATGCTTTGTTGATTGTTCATTAACTCTTGATCGCTTGTAATATTTTAGGTGGCCAAAAAGGCGAACTAAGAGGTGGACGCCTGAGCTTTTCCACATTTATATCGCTGTGAAGCAACTGTAAACTCTAGAGGGAATTTATATCTATAACTGTAACCAGTTCGAGTTTGTTTGCTAACCTGGCTAAAATATAATATTGAATTATCTTAAAGATAAATCGTCCAGCTCAAACCTTTTTAGGGGTAAGAGGTGGGACCAACAACAACAACAGCATTATTGTATTTTTGCTACACATTTAGAAAATACTAATTTTAACAAGTCGGAATTCATTTTTGACGTAAAGGGTGTAACATTAACAAACTTGTTATGTAATATTAAGTGCATCGAGTGCATGAAATGTCTAGAAGAAGAAGATTGCCGATTGACATAGAAAGCCCTCAATCAATAACTATGGAAGTGCTTCAGGAACACTAAAGGTTAAGAGCAGGTGAATACAGATGAAGAGCGTTAAACTCAAGAAGAAGAATAGAAATATCTATGAAAAGTGCCTAATAAACTATCTGGGTTTCAGCCCTACTAGGGTTAACTACCCCATTTCTGGCCTATTAAGCACAACCCGCACTTAGTCTTTCTTAATCCAGCGTAGTTGAGCACAAAACGGAATGTTATTATTACTGATGGCTTCCAAATGTATTTACCTTTCCGTATGTACCGTAAGATTTGATAAAGAGAAACCAATCGTTGAGATATTGTCAAAAGTCTAACACTGCTTCTTGACGCCAAACTCGGCCTACGGATCCTAAACTCGGCCTAACGCATTGAAACGCCATTGAAACGCCAATGAATTCACTTCGGCCTATCGAATGAAGAAAAAAATTGATTCGGTCGGAGCGCTTCTTTTGTTTTTGCGAATAATGGGTGCAAACCTTCATATCACGCGTTCTCATTGACTTCGTTCAGTAGCTTATTAACTAAAGTATCGTACCAAATGCACAATTGAATTGACTAACTCTGAAATCATGGATTTATTTAAAGTTTTCTGCTCGATAGGCCCAAAATGGGCGATTAGGCCGAAGTAGTTCTCTACCCTATAATCAGAAACCTGACCAAACTTAAACTGATTATGTTATTTTTATCATATCAAGAGATCCAAGCATTCTTATGTATGTATATTTGCCATTACATTTTGAAAGATGCAAAGCGTGCGCAGAACTGGCACTATCAGTCAATTTGAATTTCAGGGCTGGTTTTGGTCCGAAAATGCTCAGAATTTTATAATATTTTTCCCACAGGTAGAGTTTGTGATTATATGAATTATGATAATTATTTTTTTAAATTCGGTATGCTTAATGTTCTGCAAATTTTATTTAAAGTTTTCGGATTTTCCCGTACTTTGAAAATTTAAAACTTATGCTCGTAGAAAAAACGTTGACTGGTAAAATGACAATCCATAAAAAAAATCTGAGGCGCTGGTTCGATTCCCGGTCGGGTAGGAAATTTTGTCAACTTCCAGTAGTATCATTGTGCTTGCCACACAATATACATATTCATGCATTGGTTGGCATAGAAATCTCTCAATTATTAACATTTTTCCGTGCCTTATGCATTGGTTGTTGCAGATTTTGAAACTCTCACCCCTCCCTTCTAAGAGTGTAACATAACTAATGGATCCTACTGTAACTTTGAAGTATAAATAAAAATGTTACTGATTTGACATTTTTTTTTATGAAGTGACAATCGGAGATGAACCAGCGTCTGGCTGAAAATCTCCTTAATAAAGACAACCAACCAACCTATGAAGTGACAATTTAAAGCAATATTTCAGTTTTAAGAAATGAAATTGTTAGGACCTAATCCCAGGTTAGTTGATTTAAGTTGAGAGCCGGCAAAATACTCGCTATAGAAGCGTATAAATCCTATAAAAAGAAGACGTGTTTTAGTATGAAACTATTATTGCATCGTTTACCAACTAATGTAGCTCGCAGCTACATTTGCGAAGTGTTAACCTAACGTTATGGATGAGAGATTTGAAAGTAAATGGTTAAATTGCATTGATCTGTTTTGACTAAAATCAATTTTATTATAGTTAGTATTCTCTCAACTTAGCGTTCTAGATGAACTTCCACAGTTATTAATTGAAAGTTATCTATGCCAACCAATGCATGAATTTGTATATTGTGTGGCAAGAACAATGATACTATATGCCCAGGAAGTCGAAAAAATGTCCAAACCGAAATATTTCCTAATGATAATGATGTGATAATGTATTTTCGTTCGTCGAGAATCTAAAAAGTTTAAGATTCATAATAGGGGAACAATGCTTTTGGTTCAATTACAGTATTACACGATTGGATAACATTTGATCGATTTTTTTAAATAAACTTATTCTTAACTAGAAAAGACAGTTAATTGTGGGGTAAATTATAAGTCCCAACTTTGAAAAACGAACACTGCATGTGATGTAAAAATCTCAATCACATAAAGTTTTAAATTTACTTAGCAGTGACTCCATATAAAACACCAATCGATTATCCATTGAATCAAACTTGTAGGTATAGTAAATGTTCTTACAGAAAAATAATAATAATAATAATAATGTATTAAATAATAACAAAAAAGGTGCAAACTTACATATTCACAGCATTTGAATTGATGTGTATTTTGGGACCATTGTTGAAAATTACTGAAAATAAAAATAAAGTGCATAAATTAAATTAATAAGAGGACTTATGTTGCAAAATAGAGGGATGAACAGACATTTCATAATAAAAGGTAATCATTTGTGTAAAAAAAATCCAACCTGCTGATGATACAGGTACTATCAGCGTGCTAGTGTTGCTCTGCGTGCCTATAATTCCACTGCGGCAGCAATGCTAAGATGTGAATGATTTATGGCATCGAAATTATTGTGCCCTAGCCCCCAGTGAGGAGAGGAACCCATCCAACATTCGTCCGTCGCTAGCATCTAATCGCGAAGAAACTCGCGTAAAAAGTAGTTTCGCAGGTTTATGTACAGATGCCGATTTTTCCAAAAGCCGCATTTTGAATGTATTGCCAAGTGCTTAGATGGAAAAAGAGGAAAAATACACCTCCAACCTCGCCACCCCGGTTTACCCAATGGTTTTTTTTTGCTTCTCCACAAACACTCAGGACCTTCAGTTATGTATTGGCGGTCGCACACAAACACATCGGTATTGCCACCCTTAAGAGAAGCGAGCATCCTCGACTTCTTTTACAACATCGCGATTTCGCGTGTTCACACAGAGAAAGGAAGCACATCTGATCGGAGTCTGTACCGTACCCGTACTGTGTGTATACACAGGAGCGGGAGTCGAAGGACGACGCTGAGGACGAGTGAGAGAAAGAGCACGCGGATTCTCGCAACAGCATCTGAAGCCACCAGGCAGGCAGTAGCATCGTATCGGCAGAAACTTGAGCACCAGTTAAGGGAGGATGAGGAGATCATACACAGAGAGTAAATTTAAGAAGGCAAATGTAAAGCAAGAGAAGACGTTGGCGACGACGGTCGGAATTGAAAACAACAATAAAATAAAATATTACACTAAAATGAAATAATAGTGGGTGATTTCGGGTGGGATGAGTGCCCCATACTCTTTTATAACGCGAAACGAAAATTGCGCAGAACAAAACTTTTTCGTGGAGCAGAAGAGAAAAAAAAATGAAGATTAGTTCAGCAGTAAAAATTTCATTGGCTCATAAAACATCAATATTTCAAGGATTTCGAACATAGGACTGAGCAGCGATGTGTTTCAAGGAGTGCTTGCCGAACAGCTCGCAGTTATTTTACAGATGAAAACGTTCAGCCTACAAAGGTAGAAAACCAATAAAAATACTATAAGGCAGCGTTTTGAAATCCTTTTTAGTCTAATTAAATCTTTGGAATTAGCACACAAGCGCCAAATTAAACAGTTCACTGTTGATTATTTTTCTGAAAAAAATAAATATTTTGAACACCCCAAAACGATGTAACAAACGAACAAGTGCACGGCCAAGGACTATCGCATACAATGTTACATTCAGTATGAAAAGGAGGGATGATCAAGTCATTCTCAAAGTGATAAATATTTGCATTATTGCGATGTCGATTCTTCATATTCTTGAATTATTTTTGAACACAGACCATTCAAGAAATTAAAACATATTAATTTAAAAATTGCAATTATGGTTTTGGTAATTAATACTTTTACCAACTCGATACTGAAGAGACCATCGAGGTACGGAGGAGTTATGAAGGTAAATTTAATAAATTAGTTTGGAAAGTGATTAAAAAATTAAACTCATTGCTATACTGTAACCATGTGGGTTTCGAGGTCGTGCGATTAGAGGTTTCTTTCAGGCGTATTGTGTGTGACAGGAAGTAATGTGAGGATTCTATTCCCGCTTCAGCCTTTAAAACTTTTTGTAAAAGAAAATTTCACTACTGGCTTACTGGGTGTACTTCCCATTGTCCCTAGAGCTCAGTGATCAGTCTGTGCATTCATGTGGATGAAATTAATATTTTTTCCTTGATTTGGTTTCCGCCGATCTTGTTTTCCGTGCTGAGCACCAATGCTACCGATGCCAGGAAGGCAGCTCCCACACCTGGACCCTACCTATCGACCCATTAACTCATGAACCGGGGACCAACGGCTTTACTTCCCTTCCGAAGGAAGGCGTGATCAGAGATGTTATGCCTCAGAACATTCCGGTGGCGCCGACTGGGATTGAATCCAGGCCTGCTGGGATGAGAAGCAATCACGCTTACCACCACACCACCGTCACCGCTAAGATGAAATTAAGATGGTTTCAATTGGCTTTTTTATATTTTTAAGTGTCTGAATAAGAGACATTGTTGTCCATTAGCACAAAATCACAATCAAATTCAAGGTTCAAAATAATAATCTCGAGCAAATTATCAATGTCAGAGATTTTGTAAACCATGACTTCAAACGTCAATTTATCGAATCTGATAGCTTGCCCACGCAAACTAACACTTCCACTATGGTGAAATGTTCCCACACACGATGGTGGTGTTCGTTTGCGTTGGCGAGCTATCAGTTTCGATAAATTGAGGTTTGAAGTCAATATTTATAAAACCACTTATGTTTATTAAATATTTGTTCCAGAAATCATTGTATTTGCAGACATTCATTCATTTTAACACTCTGCGAAATAAACTATCAAGATTCCAAATGATCATTGCGCTCTTAGCTGTCGATAGAAGCTGCTGTGATTTTCGGTGCGGGTTACGTCATAGTCAGTTTATTCGATAGCAACTATTGTTGCGATGCTTTTTCGTTATCTGCAGCTCGTTCGCTTGTCGTTACCATTGGAAGCAAACAACTGGAGATGTCCGTTGAAGTAAAGCTGACGATCAAATTCAGCACGCAAATGGAAGTGCGAATGCCACCATGGATGAAATTGCCAATTTCGTGAAAGCGCTGGACGCGGATCCTGTACAGATGATTGCTACATATCGAATTGCGGAGGACTGTTCATAAAGTTCAAATCGGAGGAAACTATGCTTCATGGATTTTTGCATAATCGTGAACAATTAATTTTTCATCATTCTGATGGAAAGGCAGTCGAGGAACGCAAGTCGCCTGCGGTGGGCAACGTTCAATACGTGAGAGTATATGATCTTGCACCAGAAGTCCCGGATAGCGATATACCGTTGGTGCTGGGGAAATACGGTGATGTGAAGCGTGTCATTCTGGAGAATTTTGTGTGCAGACTTTGGCTTCGACATTTGGACAGGTATAAGGGGTGTATATATGGACATAAGAAAGGAGATTACCAACTTGCTTCATTTCCTCAATCGGAAGGGGAACATATTCTATCAAGGGAACAAAAACGTATGTTTCGTTTGTAAGATGGAGGGGCATAGGACGATTTTTTTTTTTATTAACCCAAGTGGAAGGCCTGGAAGCAGCCAGTACAACAACAACACGAAAAATGGAAATCAATATCGGAACGAAGAACAGAGCAGTATCAGTACGTACGTTGGTGTAGTGGCTGGAGGTGCATACTGAATGGACAACAACAATAAAACACGAAGGAAGCGGTTGAGGTGCCCGAAGATGAAGTGGTGGAGGAGAAGGAAGCAACCGATACTCGAAAACAGTAGCCACAGTAGAACCGAAACGACGCGTACTACTTTAACCAATTCGGGATAGTAGACTACATCAAATAGAAGCGGATAAAGGACGAAGTGGAGGCCAAGCGGCTGGTGCTTTGGATGAAAAAAAAAAAACGATTGGAGAAACTCCTCAGTAGCTTTTCGACCAGTTTTAAGAAATCCATTCGCTATAATACAAAACTTATCGTTTATTTCGATAGTCAATTACAGTTAATTCTCCATATCTCGATGTTTTGTACCTCGATATGTGAAGGTAAAGGTCTAGTCATGTTCTATATCTTGATTTCTCCATGTCTCGATGGTCCCTTCAATATTATTATTATTATAGTCCAACTGACTTGGTAGTCTCAATGAAACACTTAAATCTAAATGTAGTCACTGATTAAAAATTAAAAATTGGCCGACAGCAAACGTTGACGAAATCTGGAGGCATTGATGTCAAAGTCAAATAAGCCAGATACTTCATTGAATTGATGAATCATGGCAACAAAGGAACTGTTTGCAGCACTATTTGGTTGCATGTACTGGTTCATGTAGCAAGGCTCTCGGACGGAGTGTTCGGGCAGGAGCATACATATTAATTTTGACCAGTAACTCATATTCTGCGAGCAAGACTTTAGCAACGAAGACCACCTGCGATACGTTTCGTCGCTCAGCAAGAGTATCCAAACCCAGTAAACGACAGCGCCACTCCAAGGAAGATAGCGCAGTGCGTATCTGACGAATTTGCGTTGAACAGCTTCGAATCGTGCACTCCCTACTGCTTGGTATGCTATTCCAGACAACACACGCAAATTCCAGTAGTGAGCGTACCAATGAACAGTAAAGGGCTTTAAAACACAGAGAATCACGAAATTCCTTAGAGATCTTGAACATGAATCTAAGCTGATGATTTTCTTTGTCGATCGTGGTTGAGAAGTGGTGAGTGTATGTGAGCTTTTCATCCAACATGACACCGATGTCTTTAACGTGATCGAAACGTTGAAGTGCAGTCCCAGCAACGTTATAATCAAACAAAACGGCAGTCCTAGTTCGACGGAAACTAATTACGCACCACTTTGAGACGCGCAGGATCATACAATTACTTTATAAACAGTCAGCATAGCCTCGAACGACTAGGTAAATCTTCAAGTCATAGGCAAAAAACAATTTACCTCCACGTAGTAGAATAAACGTTACATCGTTCATAAATAAAGAGAAGAGCAGTGGTCCCAAAGTGCTACCCTGTGGAACTCCTGATCTGTTCGAGAAACAGTACGATGAGTAGTTTCCAATGCATACAGTAACTTCACGTTGCACGAGGTACGATCTAAGCCAGCTGCAGAAGGAAACAGAACATCCAATTTTTTCAAGCTTCGATAGCAGAAGGTCGTGCACAACTCTATCAAACGCATCTTTAAGATCAGTGTATATGGCATCCACTTGAAATTTCTTGCATACATTTTCCATACAGAACGACGTAATGCTAACGAGATTCGTGTCCATGGAGTGGCCAGGAAAGAAACCATGTTGACATGTACTTATGTAATGCTTGCAGGAAGCAAACAATCTCTCATTAATCAGCGACTCAAACAACTTAGATTTAACCCCAAGCGAGGTAATCCCACGGTAGTTTTCCACATTGCGTTTGTCTCCTTTCTTGAAAACAGGGAACATAGTAGAGCGTTGCCATAGTGCGGGAAATTTCTGTTGACGAAGTGACAGGTTGAAGAGCAAGGACAACGGAGCAGCTAAGATATCGGAGCATTTTGTTAGGACATCAGATGGAATAACGCTCGGACCTGGTGAAAATGATGATTTGGTTTTACTCATAACAGAGAGAACCATTTGTACATCTACGGAAAAAAACATCCATGTTTACGACGTCAGTTGGCACATCACGGACGGCTCGCTCAATTACTGCTTGCGATGGGGAGTCATTCGAGAAGACGCCTAAGAAGTGCCTAGCATATAGGCTACATTTGTCCTCAGTTGTCAATGCTACGTCATTGCCGAGAAATTTTTTTAACGGCAGCCCAGTCTCCTTCCTCTTCGTATTCACAAACGACCAGAATCCCTTGGGGTGGCATTGGAGATTATGTTAAGTACGAATTACATACCTCTTGTAAAGAAGCTTGTTGTAGTTGCGATAATCATTGCTGGCAATTGAAAAATCTCGTTTGAGAAGGGTACATCGTCGATGAGTGAGAGCGCGAGAGCTCTAGCTCGCACTCTTTTCAGGTTGCGGAGAGTAGCGTTAGACCAAGGCGGTTTTCTTGAAGGTAGGCACTTCGGTACTGAAGCACAAACACAGTCGCGCAAAAGGCAATTATATCGAGCGACTGCTGAATCGATATCAAGGTCATTCATCACGTTCCAGTTGATCCAGGACAAGGAACGTCTCAGCAAACGGATATCGGTATTCCGAAAATTGAGCCGAGTGGCAGTCATGGTTGCATCAAAACGAATTTGAGATCCGTTCGCGATAGATATACCCAAAGCAGGGTGGAAATTGTCAAGAGGAACGATGACGTCAGGCGCTTCAGCGACGACAAAGTCCAGAAGTGCACTTTCGCTAACAAAAACCAAGACAAGAAAACGAGACTGGAAATAGGGAACAAGGTTTATCTGGCTCAGTCCATGAAAAGCCGTGCCGTCAACAAGCAAGCGACTGACAGGTTGAGTAGTTTAAGATGCAATCGGATCTGGAAACGCATAACCATGGCCTGAGGGCGACCAGATAAGTCCAGGCTGATTAAAATCACCAAGCAAAAGAAGCACATCCGTTATATTAGCCAAGGACTATGCAAATTTTGTAACATAAAGATGAAGCTGCATTGTGCTGCAGTCATGTCGACGTTCAGGGAGAATATATACCGCTCCAATAAGGATGTTCCACGAAGTGAGGCTGACTTTAACCCAAACCGCTTCGATTGTAGTAAATAGTTCGTCGGCGATTACGCAGGAGGCGAATGCGTTGGAAACAGCGATGAGGACACCACCACCACGAGTACGAATGCTGTTGGATGAACTACGGTCTAATCTATACACAGTAAAAGAGTCACCAAACAGTTGCACTGCATTGATCCTCCCATCGAGCCAAGTTTCCGTGAATACATAAACGTCATATTCCCCGTCAAGCGCAGCCAAATAAATATCGTTCAATTTAGTTATGAGCCCCCTGGTGTTCTGATACTAGACTCGTAAACCGCTAGAGTGTTCGTTGCGAGCCGTGTCAATGGTAGCTTGTCCAGGATCGGAATGAGAGAACGGTGAACTATCAGGCAGCGAAAGATCATCTGGCGTAGAAAGGCTCGAAGTGGTGACCATAAGCGAAAATGAACTGAAACCAAGCGGTGGATCAACAGTTTAATTCACACTGGCGAGTTCATACTTGCCGTAAACGAGTGGTTGGAAGACCCCTTCACCAGGCCCGCACACAGGGCCGGGACGGCTGTAGGTCGCCGGCGGAAATGGCTCGACTGTGGCGGGCGGCTTCCAAGATGCCAACGGCAGTGCGTCCCAGTAAACAAACAGAAGTTGATTCATCATAATGGTGTACGTCGTCAATCTTCGGCAAAACTAGATCAAAGGAGTTTGAAAGACCAATATGGTACATATTTGGTACCATATCAGTAATTAGTATTGTATAGTTTCTAGCAAATGTCCGGTTCATGCTACACTAAATTGCACAGAGGAGTGGGGGCGACCCCGGCGTAGTGGTTAGCATCCATGCCTCTCACGCCAAAGTCACGAGTTCAAATCTCACCCCCGTACAAGTCACGAATGACTCAAGAGCGTTAAAGTGAATATAATTAAAAAAAAACATAGGGGAGTGTTCTAGAAGGTGACTGTTAAGACTGGTTTGTTTTCCGATATCTCTACGGTCGGCACGCTTATCCTTGCTTTTCTGCAAATCGACTAGTCTAACTTTCCACTTTTCTTTTTTCTCCAACCGCTGCCTGCCTTAATCTCCCCTCGCCCCAACTGCATTCAGGTGATTTCGTGCTACCTTTGTCGCCATATTGCCGTATGTTGAAGGTGAATAACTTGTGAAGCCAACCGGTGAGTTCAATAACGCTTCCAAGTGGTCTCGCACTTCTGTCTGACGAACCGGAGCTTGTCAGAGACGATGATATGGCCGGAAACTTCTTCGGCCTTGGGGTAATCCTGGTTATCCTAGGGAGTAACCTCGGTTGATATTAGACCGATTTTGTAGGAAACCCTGTTTGGTTGGCTAAGTTACCTGTGTCCCTTTGTTTTCCACTTTTACGGAATATGTTCACTTTTATAGGTGACTAGCTCAAGGTTTTTTTTAGCAATTTTTGGTCAACTCGAGAAAAATGGTGCAATGTCTTTTCTCTTTGCCTTTAGCATGCGTTGTTCGTGTCATCTGGTGGTCGGTTTTATATATGGGTGTATTGCATTGATGGTGGGCTCCATACACATAGTATGACCATAGAGGTAACTCTAAGACTAAAGGGTGATACGGTCAAAATTTGGTCAATATCAACTTGACGTATTTCTTTCAATTTTGCATTTAAAAAGCCTGAACACCCCTCATTTTGAAGGTGTGTGTGTGTAGAATGTTGCTCCTATTTTGATTTTGGAATTCACTCTTCAGTTGTCAAAATGCCGTCCAAGCAAGAAGAGCAGCGTATCAAAATTTTGCTCGCGCATCGCGAAAATCCGAGCTACTCGCACGCAAAGTTGGCAAAATCGCTAAAAGTTGCCAAATCAACCGTTACAAATGTAATTAAAGTGTTCGGGGAACGTTTGTCGACAGCCAGGAAGTCAGGATCGGGGGGAAATCGAAAACCGGAAGCCGCTGAGACGACAAAGAGAGTTGCCTGTAGTTTCAAGCGAAACCCTAACCTCTCTCTCCGAGATGCCGCAAATAAGCTGGGTGTATCGTCTACAACCGTGCATCGAGCCATAAAACGAGCCGGACTATCGACTTACAAGAAGGTAGTGACTCCAAATCGCGATGATAAACAAAATACGACGGCCAAAGCGCGATCCCGGAGGCTGTACACGACGATGCTGACGAAGTTTGACTGCGTGGTAATGGACGACGAAACCTACGTCAAAGCCGACTACAAGCAGCTTCCGGGACAGGAGTTTATACGGCAAAAGGAAGAGGAAAGGTAGCAGATGTTTTCAAGCACATGAAACTGTCAAAGTTCGCAAAGAAATATCTGGTTTGGCAAGCCATCTGTACCTGTGGCTTGAAAAGCAACATTTTCATAGCTTCCGGGACTGTCAGCCAAGAAATTTACGTGAAAGAGTGTTTGAATAAACGTCTGCTGCCTTTCCTGAAGAAACACGGTTGTTCCGTACTGTTTTGGCCGGATTTGGCATCTTGCCATTACGGTAAAAAGGCCATGGAGTGGTACGCCGCCAACAACGTGCAGGTGGTTCCCAAGGACAAGAACCCTCCCAACACGCCAGAGCTCCGCCCAATTGAGAAATACTGGGCTATTGTCAAGCGGAACCTAAAGAAGACCAAAAAAAAAACTGCTAAGGGCGAGCAGCAGTTCAAGGCAAACTGGCTTTCTGCGGCGAAGAAGGTGGACAAGGTAGCTGTACAAAATCTGATGGCAGGGGTCAAGCGTAAGGCCCGGCAATTCGGATTTGGAAAAGCGGAAGCCTAACTGAATATTTTTCCTGAATTTTATACTAATTGAACTTGAAAAAGAAATTTAATTTGATTTTTTAAATAAACGATTTCACCGATTTACACGCGTTTTCCCTTGACCAAATTTTGACCGTATCACCCTTTAGAAGGTCCCGAAATAACGTGCTCAACTTTTTGGCTCAGCTCTGGTACTCTCTTCCAATAACCCCTCATTTTATCTGTCAAACTTTCATAGCGAATAAAAACAAACATTGTGTAGTACTAGAATTTCGACTAGAATGGGATACGTTAACCGTTTGCTTGGGACCAATAGGCTAGTCAAGTAGTGAGCCAATTTAAAATCGTTAGTTTCGTATTGATTGTTGGTATGACTATGTTCTTTGTCGAGAGATGAAAACACACATAACGCGAACACTTTCCTGATTTATGATTTTAAACCTTACAACGAAAACTAAACCAACTGTGACACAATTTCGGCAACGTGCTGAGGGATTTGGCTACAAACTGTTATATGTGAGAAGTCGACGATGGATGTCAAAAGTGACAGTTACGTTATATCAAGGTATATATATCAAGCTGTGGGAAGTTAATGTACTAGAAATATTAAATTTTCTGGTGAGGTCTGGTGAATGTGTGTGCTTTGAGCATTCACAGTTCGCAGAGAATCAATTTAAGAGCTGCCAGTTGCAGTTTGTTCATATTTGATTATACAAACAACCACATTGACTTTTATCTTGATCATCTACACAGATACAAATTCTGAATTTTAATTGTGATGTAAACATTCATTCACGTAAACTTGTATTTCATTTCATGCAACCGAGCTACTTGTAATGTTGTTTACAAAGATGGGCTTTTGTATATAATATTTGCTACATTGTATGAAATGTCTCAGAACTTTACATGATTTATAATGTAAACTTATATGATATGTGATGCTCCATTTATGTGCATCATATTGAAAGGAAATTTACACTACTTTTTTCGAACTGTGTAGATAAAACTGTTAAACATAATAATATCATAAACAGCAAAAAAATAATTTTGATATCACATTAAAGTGGATGCACTACAATCATGTCGAAAATTTCATGTAATTTTTATGACCACATAAATAAACAAATGCAGTAAACACAGCGTAATGTCAGTTCATGCATTGTATTAATGATAATTTTGTCCTTTTTAGCAAGTAATATTACACCATATTTTCGACATGATTGTAGTGCATCCACTTTGACGTGATATCAAAATTATTTTTTTGCTGTGTAATATCGAAAGTTCATAACTGAACCATAGTAAATCAACGGTCCTCCCTTACCTCAGTCGGTAAACGACGCAGCTACAAAGCAAGACCATGCTGGAGGTGGCTGGGTTCGATTCCAGGTCCAGTTTAGGAATTTTTCGCGTAGGAATTTGCCTTGACCTAACTGTACATAGGGTATGATTGTAATTGACACACAATTATACTGATGCAAAAATGGTACCGGCACCGAAAGCTCTCAATTAATAACTGTGGAAGTGCATCTAGAACACTAACTTGAGAGCACGCAATAAGCTAATATGCAATAAGCAATAAGCTTGAAATGCGAAGTAGAAGGAGAATAAGAAAAATAATAAGATAGTAATTCAAAGATATTACAGTAAATTTTAATGTAAATGCTCTGTTACATTAAAATGTAATGTTAAATTATTGTACTGGTGAATACACGATTTTGGCTTTTCAAATTGAATTTTCTACTGTTAAGATACTTAACAACCCCCCCATTTTTATTTTTACTATCTCAAATACCATAATTTTTATGGTTGTGAACCGTGAATTTTGTTGTGATTTTATGGTAATGGACAAAAATGTCCAATGTTTTGACAGTATATATGGTTACAGTAACAGTGAAAATCATTGAATTTTTATTGCATTTATATCGGGGTCCCATATGTGCCAACAATTATTTAGAGCTACTTGTCTACATGCAATGTTCATTAAACTGTATGAAGTGTGAATGGAAAAGCAAAGTAACTTTATTTAAATTTTACTATTAAATCCAGGCAAGGTTGCAAATACTCATTTCAGCTAAAATAATGTTTTTCGGAATAATAAAACCAAAAGATGGTATGATGACATGTTTTACTTGTAACTTACAAGAAGAGGTTACAAAGTATGCGTTTGAAACATAAAACCTGTACATTTTGCTTTCTATGAGTCACAATCAGCGATTTGCTGATCGCTGAGTGAGTGAGTGAGTGTGTGAAAAATCGTTGATTGTGACTCTCATGAAGTGAAATAAACAGATTTAATGTGTCAAAAACATTCTTTGCAACCTCTTCTTGTATCTTACCAATTCAAAATATGATCATAGCATCTAATTATTTCATAATTAAAAAAAAAACATTGTTTTAGCTGAAATGAGTATTTGCAACCTTGAATCCAGGTTGAATTCATGTCGACAAATGAGAAACAGTCTAGGTTAAGGTATGCTGTGGGAAGTAGGGTTAAGTTTAATCGCAAATGACCTAAATTTTCACTGATTTCTACTAGAATTAATTAAAAACTATCTAATAAATAAAAACTGGGAACGATCACTAACAAAAAAAAAAAAACCGGCTAGAGCGGTATACTCAATTTTTAGATACACTGTATATGATCCTGTATGTGACCAGTATTTTATAGCGTTGAATATTAAAATGAGTGACATCAAGGATTATGTGCTGAAAATTATTAGTTGTATAAGGAATAATAGTGAGATCTAAAGATTTGATATCACTGCTTTACGCGATTATTATATTTAAATTTCCAATGCACAGAAATTATCTACTTACATCACTGCACAAGTTGTCATAGACAAAAAGACAATTATTAATTTAACAAAAATCTAAAAACAAATAATTCAAATAATGCGCAATAGGTCTCAAGTGAGACTATAACTATCCAAAAAAAGAAATAAATGATTAATGATCAATAGTATATATAATTTAACATATAAATATTGTGAATATTTTTGTAAATGAACCATTTAAAAATACCGGAACGGTTCGGAAAAACAAGGTGTTTATTGCAACGCTTTGCATATGAACAGGACAGAAGAAAATGTGTAAAAAGAGCCAAATGGCCAAGAGCTAAGCTCTGGATGAAGAGGGTTCAGTAAAGGTAAACAAATCCATACTTTACGTGATGTAGTATTGCAAATTGATAAAAAAAAAATACTAGTTGTGTGAAAACGCTCATAAAACTACGGTTCTACATTAAATCTTCGGTGTCTTGGCTCACTTGCATTTTTCTCTACATGATATAATTTAATCAAGATGGAGACGAGTCAATCAGTATGAAGCTTATTTACGACTTCCTTAAAGCTGTTGGTGTATGTGTTTAATGTTTTATGTTTTAGTCATCCTTTACGTTTAAGTTTTAAATTAGTTCAAAATGCTTTCCCTTGTCCTCCCTCCAAATGATCAATAAATGTAATCCCTAATCTCTAGTAAACCGCGAGTAATCGGCCCCCGTTCTACTAACATTAGTTGTAAGAAAACGATATTCACACACAATAATGTAAAAAATATTCGGCTCCGCAAAGCTAACGCATTTAAGCCTTGAAAAATAAATGGATTATTAAAAAAAAAGAATCAATCAGTACCTGCAGATTGAATGTTTTCATATGTTCGTCTAGATTTAACACTCCAAACGCTAAATTATAATTACCCATTATTGCGTAATAATAACCCATTTTCAAGAAAAATGGCTTAACTCTTTAATGTTTTTTTTTTTAAATCTATTTAATGAGTAACTTTAATTTATCTATTTCGTCAAGCAAAATTATACTACCTACAATGGTTACAAAGCAGTGCTATACATTATTTGTATTATGTTTAGCCGGTTTTTTATTTGTTATTTTGACATAGTGATGCTAATGACTTCGCAGTGTAGATTATACTGTTGCATCATTCGATTGATGGGGCCATTTTTGGCGTAATTTGTTCTGTGTAATTTTTCTAAGAATAATTTCCGTGTGTAGTTTAATTGTGAGAGTAATTCTGATGATTTTATGTGATGTGAAATAATGTCATTGATGAAGAAAAGCATTGACAATTTGCGGAGTTATTTGAGTGTTTGTAAGTTGATGAGCATGCATCATGCTTCATATGATGGAAGAGGAAATGCGGTCCAATTCAATTTGCGAAGGGCATATAAAAGGAATTGTTTTTGGACGGATTCTATGCGTTCCTCGTGTATGGCAATGTGCGGATTCCATACTACACGCAAACCAAAAATTTATTGCAATGAATGTTAGTTCCACTTCCTATCATCCTCTGTTCATGAACATCGCAGCGAATGTTAGAAGTTGGCCTTACAGGCAATGTAATGTTTTTTTTTTTTTTTATTTCGTGTTCCATCTACGCTTTCGGCTATACCAGTAAGCTTTTTACGTATAACATTGTAGAACGACGCACACACTTGCCTCGAATCTCTCCAGCAGAAAAAGCATACGAAACCGAGCGCTTCTTCTTTGCTTTCAGGCTACCCGAATTCAGAAGCATGGAGAGAGCAATGGAGAAAGCACAGGTCTGATAATCGCAACGTTCGTGGTTCGACTCCAGTCGGCAACCTATTTCCTATTTTTTTCGACATAATTAATTTCACTCACTAATACACTCAACATTTTTCGGTCTCCAATTTTCTTACATCGGAGCTAGGTTTATCGCATCCTCGGTTCATGCGGTCTCCACTAACATCCTATGATGATGAATCACACATAATTGTAAGCGAATCTTACATCCCCCGGTTGGGTGTAGGTTACAGTATTCCAGAATAAGTATTACATGTAAAACAATTTAATATTGTATGGGTCTTGAAAATTGTAGCTGAACCTCTTAATGAAACTCAACTTTCCTTTTTTTTTTTCGTTATGACGGTAATGTTCTACAAAAGTGAGTTTGGAGTCTACGATCGCGTTCCATTTTTTACGTTGAGTTGGAGTAGACTTTTACTGCACCATGTGTAAAATTAGTTGATTTCATTCTAGAATTCTTTTGCATCGCTAGAATTACTTATTTCCATGAAGAGCTTCATGCCGCTGCACTTTTATTTTTTAAGTAGGGGAAATGCAGGTAATGTCGGCCTAAGTGTCCCTAATTTGGGCCAAAACATAAATTCAGCAATCGACTAAATTTTCAATAGCGACCAAAACTATCCATTAAATAGTACCGTCCCAATGACGCGTTCATCTAGATAAAATTGATAAATAGCAGATTTTTAGCGATGGGCCCAATCTTAGATCCATAGGCCAACATTAGAGACATTTCCCCTATGTAGGAAATGTCGTTTACGTACACCCAACCGAGGGATGTAAGATTCGCTTACAATTATGTGGGATTCATCATCAGAGGATGTTAGTGGAGACCGCATGAACCGAGGATGCAATATACCTAGCTGCGGTCCAATGCAAGAAAATTGGAGACCGAAAAATGTAGAGTGTATTAGTGAGGTAAATTAGTTATGTCGAAAAAAATAGGAATCCGATTGCCGACTGGACTCGAACCAAGAACGCTTCGATTATCAAACCTGTGCTTTCTCCACTGCTCTCTCCATGCTCCTGAATATGGATAGCCTAAAAGCAAACATGAAGCGCTCATTTTCTCGCATACTCGACTTCGTATGCTTTTTCTGCTGGAGAGATTCGAGGCAAGTGTGTGCGTCGTTCTACAATGTTCTACAATGTGCATCGTTCTACAAGCTTACTGGTATAGTCGAAAGCGTAGATAGAACACGAAATGAAAAAGACAAAAAACCATTACATCGCCTGTAAGGTCAACTTCTAACATTCGCTGCGATGTTCATGAACAGAGGATGATAGGAAACGGAACTAACATTCATTGCAATAGATTTTTGGTTTGCGTGTACAAAATAATTATAATAGGGCCTAAATGAGAACCCTGAGATACCCCAGAGGTGACCGAAATGGGTTCTGAATGTTTATTTTTAAAACGGCCTATCTGTTTGCGTTGCGTTAAGTATGATTGGAGCCAATTCAAAAGTCTAAATTCCATTCCTATTTTTTTTATTTAAAGAGTAATAATGGTATGTCAATTCGGTCAAATGCTTTATTGAAGTCAGTACTTAAGAGCATCTACGTTCTTGCCATTTTCCAATGCGTTAAGAATGAAGGTTGCAAATTCAAGAGCAAGTCGTGCCGTTTGTTTTTAATTTGATTTTTTAATTGCTGAACATTTTTGTCGTTTACGATTGATTCAAAAAGTTTTGGGATGCTAGAGATAATCGCAATTTCACAGCTGTCAGATTTATTTTCTGATTTGAAAATAGGCACCAAATGAGACGACGGGGAATTTTCCATTTTCAAGAGACACACATTGAAGGAAGGGTAAGTTGTTCTGAAAGATTCTTCAAGAATACAGGTGCAATTCCGCTATGTCCTGGTCCTTTAGATGCATCCAAATTTTTCAGTGCATTGAGGACTTCATGTTGACATAGTTGATTGACAGATATGTTGTTGGAAATTTCGGGAATGAATGCAAAGAAGTCGCGGCCGTGGTCTTTTTAAGAAAATGTGGTATATACTTCCTGAAAGAAATGTGCAAAGAGATTGCAAATTTCAGAAGGATTTTCACCTAAATTTCCGTCAAAATATATTCGGACAATTATTACTTTTAAATTTCGTTTTTAAAATCTGTGCTAGGGCTTTCCTGTTACTATTTTTATTTAATAACAGATACTCATTAAATGCGAAAAAAGAACCCATTGAGAATGATTAGTTAAGACATTTTTCCTGTAAATGGGTCGTTTTAAAGCATTAATGGGTACTTTCAAGATAGCGTGCATGTTAATATGTTAATAAGGTGAGCGCTATGGAAGGCGATATTTACGATCGACAAATCGCCTACAATGAATTTTTCTTCATTTATCGTCAACAGTCACTCGCCAGCTGGCAAAATAAATGGAGTGAAGGGAGTTTGGGACGATGGCTATATTCGATCGTCCCTAAGGTGTCGAAGTATCCTAAGTTTAAAGGGTTGGAGGTGGGTCGAGACTTCATTCGTGTGATGTCTCGCCTCATGTCCAATCACTATTCGCTAAGCGCTCACTTGTTCCGTGTTGGGCTGGGGGACAGTAATATCTGTAAATGTGGACAAGGTTACCAGGACGCAGATCACATTATTTGGTCATGTACTGAGCACCGTGGAGTCAGATCCGAGCTGTGAGATTCCCTTCAGGCTCGAAGTAGACAACCTAATGTTCCAGTTCGGGATATTTTGGCTAGACGCGATCTGGAGTTTATGCAACTCATGTATGTTCTCTTTAAGAATATTAACCATAGATTGTAAATTTGATTAATTAGGTGTGTGTGTGTGTTTGCATTTTTTGCATATTTGTTTCTGTAATAATTGTATAACTACAGAGTTGATATAACGTCTTCATCTATGTGATTCCTAATCTTCTATCCGTTGTTCCCTAGTTTGAAGTGGTTAAGACTGGGGTTCTGATGCATGGTCATTATCGGTGTCATCCTTAATTTTGTTGCTAAGGAATCCAATTTTGACTGACAAAGGGGCGCGCCTTTGGAGGGTGTTTCAACACTCCGAAGGGTATAAATAGCGGGACCTTTCAATTAGAGTCGGATCCTTGCGATAAATGCAAGAGTGCCAACTGTAAAAAAAAATCGAATACTTCATCATTTCTCAATAGTGATGGAGTAATACGACATGCACTAAACTAAGGACACGGGAAATACTACCATAGATCAATTTACTGGTCGCAGTAGTGTTAGGTCCCGAACAGAGGAAAAAAAAAGAAAAAAGTATCATATTCCAAATCTCCTTCTTCCTCTCCCGATCCATACAATAGTCATCCAATAACCTCGAGAAGACCGCGAGTAATCGGTTCAAATCCTTTAATTTTAGATTCAAGACATTGATAATGTTTAACGAAAATGATAACTTAGCTCTGTTAAGTTTATTCGATCGAGCCTGTACAAATTAAGAAATTAGAAAAAGAAAAAAAAGAAAGTGAAATATCTTGGATTAATACTTGACCAAAAATTCACTTTTAAAGATCACATTGAGGGCATTCAAGCCAAATGTAACTAAATATATAAAATGTTTGCATCCTCTTATAAACAGGAAATCCAAACTTTGCATGACGAATAAACTTCTAATATTTAAACAAGTTTTTAGACCGGCCATGCTTTACGCTGTGCCAATATGATCTAGTTATTGCACTACCGGGAAAAAAGCACTTCAAAGGATTCAGAACAAAGTTCTGAAGATAATTTTGAAGTTGCCTCCCTGGTACAGTACTATTGAGGTACATAGAATTTCGAATGTTGAGACTTTAGAAAAAATGTCCAACAAAATAATTAATAATTTCAGGCAAAAATCGTTGCAATCCTCAATTGCAACGATTAATTCCCTTTATACTTAGATAAGATTTAGTTTTAGTTTTTTAGTTTTAAGATTTTAGTTGTTATACTGACATACAGGTTTAAAAAACCTGTTTAAAATACTGAATTGCCAAGGCAGGAACAATGTAAAAACACTTAGATATATATCATGACAATTAAGGCTGGTAAGTTACTGTAGTAACTGGAGCACCTAGGTTAAAATGAAATGTAATTTATTTTGAATTTAGAACAAATAAAGAGTTAAAAAAAGGAAAGAGAAAGGACATTGGCTCTTTTCACATGTTGCTCAAGATTTATGTGTTACAACAATAGTCAAAATGACAAAATCATAAACTGTACAATTAACAGGTATTTCAACATGATCACATGTTCAGCAGTACACAAAATTATTATGTTAGAATTCCATTCCCACCTGATTAATTTATATCAATTAAGTGTAATTTATATTTTTAACTGATGGGTTTAATGAAAAGATGATGAACTGATGGCTGAGTTATATATTAAATTAAAATTAGAATTCACCTACCTGTGGAGTTAGTTGAATAGAAGTACGAAGATTAAGCTATACCTTAAACAGTTTAACCTTTTCAAGTGAACCTTGGATTGATGTACCACAAAAACAGTTTTGTATCTTAACGAGATTTACACTTGTAGACTACTTAATGCTAGCAGTATAAATATATAAATTTTATTGATTGGATAATCAATATCGTGGGTTACAACCGAAAAAGAGCACTTTTTCTCGAATAGAATAGACACAGTAGTAGGGTGGGGACCAGTTTCCGACAGTACGATAGTTGTCTGCACGCAGCTAGCGGCTATGATAATCTTCCCCTCGTTGCCAAATAGCAACGGATCTTCTCTGGCTAATGATTATATTTCAAGCCATATTCCAAGCCACGCTGGCGTAGAGGCTTTCCGGCTCGAATGACGAAATATCTAGTACTTCGTACTTTTAACCATGGCAGGTTCATTTGGCTCAAAGCGGCATAAAAAAGAAATCAATACGAATTATAATTTGTTTTTTCCCTCTCCTTGAAATCATGTAGTAATATACACTTGCCTTTCTATTATTAGTCGTCTAACGAACACATTTGCAGCCTCACTGCAGCAAAAGCAGTTATCGTACAACGAGATGATCTCAAATACAACCATACATTTTCGTCGTTACTGAAATTTTTATAATTCTAAACTACATTAAAAACTACCCTTATTTTTTAAATTCTCGCGCACCCTCTAATACTATGTACTTGATGGGAATATAAAACGAAGCACCAACAAAAAAAAAGATGCTATAACAGGTCTATTGGAATGAGAAGAGAAGCGCGGAAAATCACCCAAGCAATATAACAAAACGTGCTCACCCCTATGTACATAGTTTTCGCTATGTATTAAAAAATCTCTCTTCGAACTCTCTCATTTTTTTCTACTGCCGCTGCCTTGTAAAAATTATCATCAGCGCAGTAGAAGAAAATTGAGAGAAATAATAAAACTGTAAGAAACTACTAAAATCTAGACTAAAACTCGTAATTCTCCTGCCAAGACAAGAAGGAGTTAAGAAAGGAAATGAAAGGATCTGGAGGCATCGTAGAAGGCGCATGAAAGGAAGTAAATAGTAACCATGGTTATTTCTCGCATCCTACCGCAGTATTTTTTTATCATTTTTATTCCTCGATATGGTTACGTGTAAGCACGGGTAGAAGGATAGAAGTTTTAAAAATGTTTTATTATGTAATATTTTTCCAAATTATTGCGGAACATCACATCGCAAAAAGGGAACGGGCAACGCTCGTTGCCGTTTATTGCGTTCGATGCTTTTTAGGAAAATGTTATCTTACATTGGCGCTGGCTTTGAGGCACTTTTCTACAGATTCACACGTGCCGCTGTGTTTTGGGATAAGAGCAGCACCACGCTGAAAACATTACAAGGGACCTTGTATGTGGATAAAAATGCGTTGTAGAGTTCTTTTAGACAGACTCACAACCATTTTGAATACCAATAATGTGCATGTTATTTATAACCTAATTGCAATCGATCAATCTCTATTATGTTACCAATTAAGGGTTAAGCGTTATCAATCAATGAAGATAATAATATTTGCATGAATTGCTTTTACTATTCACGAAAAAAATATTTTGGATGGGCTGCTTGGACTCTTTTATATTTGATGGAATAAATTAAGTAAATTAAAAAAAATCAATTGAATGTTTGAATAGTGATTGTAAGCTGTTCGATCGTACATAATAATCAGCCAGTATCCTTGTTTACTTTCCATAATTAAGTGGAAAAGTTCATCGAACAAGTTCGAGAAAAGTGTCCTTCCAAAACATTTTGTTATTCTTATTTATATTTATTGTTTTTTTTTATAACTCTGTGGTTGGTTGTGTTTGTGTGGTTAGTGAATTATTATATGAGTGAGTTTGTGCCTAACTACAACTTATGCAGATTTAATAAAAATTTGATTTTATGTTGTTGCAGATTTTGATGATCATTACGATCATGATCTGATGATCATTTGGCACTAAAGCGTCTACGTTAATAAAAAAACATTTAGCACACAGCTCCTCTCAGAATCTAAAAGCATACATACTATCGAGTATTGAAGTAAGTTTTGAGCGAAAATAGTTTAAATCGTGTTATGGTCCAGTAAGGATTAGTTAGGTAATGTTTCTTCAAATAGAATCTCTAATGTACCAAATTCATGTTTTTAAACATGTGTCGTAAAACCAAAAAAAAAAAAAATACAGATCTGACTGTAATTTTTGTATCGGTTGTGTATTTTTGGAAGGAGATTATAAAGTTTTGGATTTCATCCATTTTATTATCTAGACAGTCTACATTTTAGTATGTATCCTGTTTATGTCTGTTTACAATTCCGGAGTGATTTGAGATTTGGGCGTAATTGCATTTGTAAACAAACACGTCAATAACTGATTTCTCGCAAATTAAAGCTCAATATCGAAAACTAATAACGCTATGAGGTAGAGGAATGATTCCTCTATCATTTGGTATAGTTTGTTCATGAGATTTAGCTTTAATTCAAGAGAAATCGGGAATAGACGTCTTTGTTTACAAAAGCAATTACGCCCAAATCTCAAATCACTCCGGAATTTTGACTACGTCAGGTTGTTTTTTTTTTTTTTTTTTTTTTTCTCTATTTAGGAGATTTTCAGCCGTAGCGCCAGGATGGTTATATTAGACCTGTGCGCCACCGCACCACGCCGCCATACCCATCTATGATTATTTTTGTCACTCCACCGCTATAATTTTTAATACGCCGCCGATGTGGCTTTAATACGCTTCTAAAATTTAGAAGAAGTATTTTTTCGCAGCCTAAAAAAAGCATATTAAACTTCAAAGCGCATAAGAATTCAAAACCAATATCTTTCATTGGTGGAGAAGGTGCCTAGGACCATAATTGCAATTATCAAACAAGTTCCGGAAAACAGAGTATATTACAGCTGCCAAACTTCCTAAATTTTGGATGAATCCAACATGTTTGCCATTTTGACGTTGTATAGTTTAATAAGATCTTATGTTTTACTTCAGAATCCTATTCTGAATCAATGGGAAAATTAACAGGTTGAATAGATTTTTCTATTTTATGCTGATTTCAAACGCATGTTCAGTAACAGCCCCAGGGAAGTGGTCAAATTATGTCATTAGCCTTTTGCCTCAATTTGCCATGTACATAACACCAGATGATAATCTGAAAACAAGCTGAATTAGCAGATAATTTTTCAAAAGGACGTATCTGCTTTTGCAAACAAAGATTCAATCGTCAATTTGCCGAAATTCTTAGCTCTCTCACGCAAACTAACACCATTATCATGTTGGCGCCTCCCTTAGCTCAGTCGGTAAAGGTGCAGCTACAAAGCAAGACCATGCTGGAGGTGGCTGGGTTCAATTCCCGGTCCGGTCTAGGAATTTTTCGGGTTGGAAAATGTCTCGACTTCCCTTCATTTTTGACAGAAATGCTAATATAGGACTGAACCAAATTAACCACATCAAAAACCAACAAAATTGCTATTTGGACTTTTTACTAACGAATATTTATGAAGATTTCTGTAATCATTAAATCCACTGTGGAAAAATGAAGCGTTTCACACAACAATTGAATATTCTTTATTTGTGCATGAAAACCAAAGACCCAACGACTGCGAATACGAAGAAGTCTTTGAATACAAATTAGCAGACTACGAAAAAATAAAATTTAAATTAAACAGTGTCAATTGGCAATTAATTTTAAGGAATGTAAGAAATGTCGAAATTGGTATAGACGTGTTCTACAAAATTTTAACAGAAATAATTTCGGAAGAAATTCCTTTGAAGAAAAAAAGACGCAACAGAAACACACAAAATCCAGTCTGGTATAACAGACAAATAAAAAACTTGAAAAATCGGAAGCAAAAAGCACTGGACCTGACGGAATTCCTCCAGTATTTATTAAATGTCTAGCAATGAAACTCACTGCTCCATTGTTCTGGAATTTTAATATGTCCCTGGAATCTGGAACCTTCCCAAAAACTTGGAAAAGCTCATTCCTAGTGCCTATCTTTAAATCTGGCCGAAAATCTGACGTACGTAATAATCGTGGTATAGCCATTATCTCGTGCATTCCTAAACTTTTCGAGGCAATTGTCAACGAAAAATTATTTCTCCAAATCAAAAATAGAATTACTGACATGCAACACGGCTTTTTCAAGGGTCGCTCAACCTCGACAAATTTACTTGAATTTATAGACTATTCATTGAATGCAATGGATAATGGAAACCACGTAGAAGCTCTCTATACAGACTTTAGCAAGGCATTTGACCGCATAGACATACCAATGCTACTTTTTAAATTGCAAAAAATTGGAATTGAGTCAGGGCTCCTAAAATGGCTTGAATCATATTAAACTAACCGCCAACAAATAATTAAATTCAACGGAAAGAAATCGAGTCCAATTCAAGTCACTTCAGGCGTCCCCCAAGGCTCTCATTTGGGACCTCATCTTTTTATTCTATACGCAAACGACATTTCTTTCATTCTCAAAAAACTTAAATTGCTTATTTATGCCGACGACATGAAGCTCTTTTTGGAAATAAGAAATGAAGAAGACATCGATATATTCCGGAATGAAATACACATATTCTACATATGGTGCAAAAAAAGTCTACTAGAATTGAATGTAAAAAAATGTAACTTAATATCATTTAGTAGGAAAAGAACAACTTCCAATATTTCAATTGCAATAGGAAATCAAAATGTAGAAAAATATGAAAGAGTTAGGGATTTAGGAATTATCTTAGACTCTAAACTAACTTTCATAGACCATTACAACAAAATTATTCACAGGGCAAATAACATGCTAGGCTTTATCAAGCGCTTATGCTATAACTTTCAGGACCCATACACAATTAAAACACTATATATCGCCTATGTGAGGTCAATACTGGAATATTGCAGCATTGTCTCCTTTTTCAATCACGCACGAAGAAAGATTAGAATCCGTACAAAAACAATTTCTATTATACGCTCTTCGTAAATTAGGTTGGACATCATTTCCTCTTCCATCATATGAAGCACGCTGCATGCTTATAAACATACAAACATTAAAAGAGCGTCGTGAATATGCAATGGTTTCATTTGTAAACGATATCGTTTCGCAACGCATTGACTCCACAGAACTTTTAACAAAATTAAATTTCCATGCACCTACTCGGCAACTCCAAAACCGAAATTTATTTGCCATAAAACATCATCGCACAAATTATGCAAATACTGCGATACCATTGACTTTAAAATGTCTCGGCATAAACTAAAACAATATTTTTACTCCATAAGGCATTATAACTCATAAAAAATAGGAAAGCTGACACTGCTTAATTTTTATTAAAGAAAAAATTATACTTTTAACCTTTTGTCCAAAGTTGACGAAATAAATAAATTTAAGAAAACAAAACTGTATTCTAATATGTACTAGTCTACGTTGGTTGACGAAATAAATAAATAAATAAATTTTGCATGGTGAGGACCTATACCTGTGTTCAATATAATATCAGCGCATGCCGATTTCCATACAAAATGGTCAACTTTGACAAGTTCTCTTAAGATCAATTGTGCTGAAACGTTCGCCACAGAACTACAAATATGTTCAATTTTACGATTACAAAATACCAAAATTTTGGAAGCACCTGCCGGAAAGTGAGACACTTGGTAAAATTGTTCAAAATAATAGCATTACTAATAATTTGCATTTCAGCTCAATTTTGAGATTTTAAATTTTACATTTCTTAAAATTCTAACAATCCCCACCCAATTAAAAAATGTACATAATAGTTAATTATTTTTTTTTGCAGTACACAAACATTCAAATCAAAAACTGCTATTATTTTGAACAATTTTACCAAGTGTCTCACTTTCCGGTAGGTGCTTCCAAAATTTTGGTATTTTGAAATCGTAAAGCTCAATTGATCATAAGTACAAAGTTACATCATGTCAAAGTTGACCATTTTGTATGGAAATCGGCATGCGCTGCTATTATATTGAACACAACTGTATGAGAGAGAAATCTACGTTGAGTAGATGTACGTCA
The DNA here is from genome assembly GCF_037179485.1 of Ochlerotatus camptorhynchus. Taxonomy (NCBI): domain Eukaryota; kingdom Metazoa; phylum Arthropoda; class Insecta; order Diptera; family Culicidae; genus Ochlerotatus; species Ochlerotatus camptorhynchus. Next base: position 191,930 of record NW_027041103.1, read on the forward strand.
CTTGTTATGATTCTGATTGATGACGAGTTGAACCATACCCAACAATAATTTTGAAATGATTAAGAGCTGAATAAGCCAATTTTTAGCTGAATAAGCATATTTATAGTCACACTGCAAAAAAATAGCCTAAATCTTGTTTAGGTACGTCGGTATGTACGTACGTACCTGAGCAAGAGAAACGCAGTATTAAAATATCATCATATCTTCCTGGAGTTTAGATCTTGAAGTTTTATAAGCCAAATTACATTTTGTGGAATACAAACATGTGTTACCAAAATATGTATCATTGTCCAAATTGTCCTGACGATATTTACAGGTTAATCGAAATCTTGTTCGATGTCCACTCACAAATTTTGAGCATTTTGTTCTTCACGGAGACTCATAACATCATTTAAAATTATTTATTGCGTTGGATTATCTAAATCATCCCGGATATATGGCCTTAAAGTTCTGCAGACTCAACAAAATATACGATGAACCGGCTTAATCATAGAATGGGTAAACCTTCGTATCAACAATATCAAAATCATAATATCACTGGTTTGGTTTATTAGGTTTTCCAAAATGCCTGGAGTTCAGACCTTTATTTTTTTTTATTGTATCCCCACCAAAAGTAATTCTAAAAATTTACTCTGTAAGCTATCGTGGTAGGAATGCATCGTGTGTGAACAGATTTCGAGTGTGAGAAAAATGTGCAATAATATTTAGGATTTTTTGATACTTTACCACAGAGAGAGAGAGAGTGAGAGAGAGACATAATATGAAAGTTGTAAACAGATATGTAAACAAGAGGATATGATGGTACATGTGATGTATAAATGTTTATCTTTATTAGCGAGACTTTTAGCCAGAGGCTGGTTCATCATCTAAATGTTTAATTCCAAGTAACATTACAATGAAGTAATGAAATTGGGTTGTTAGCGGAATGCTTTAATAAAACAGCAAAAAAGGTTATCTTCCATTTAATTCCACTTAATTAATTTTGGTATCCATGACAGATACGTATTTCGACTACAATGTGCAGTCTTCATCAGTGTCATTCCCACTAGTGGGAATGACACTGATGAAGACTGCACATTGTAGTCGAAATACGTATCTGTCATGGATACCAAAATTAATTAAGTGGAATTAAATGGAAGATAACCTTTTTTGCTGTTTTATTTTATAACATTACAAGTTTTGTAAAGGTTTAAAGGATTCTTCAAGACCAAATTATGGCCTACAAAGCTATGATATACGATTTGAGTTTTCCCGCTTTTTCCCGGCACATCAGAATTCCCGTTTTTTTTTCGGATTTTCCGGTTTTCCCTGGACACCCTGCATATGGAATCATAGTCTAGAACATCTGGAACTGGTTCTACTGTGGCAATATAGCTCTATGGTTTCGTGTTTTGAGTGTCATTGGTTATATTTCATCGAGTAGATGTGATTTGATATGTCGTTTGATATGGTTATAGCAGATATTGAATTTGATTATATGGAACCCATAATATGGAATATCCGGAACCGGTTCTACGTTGGTCAGATGGCTCTATGGTTAGACTGACCCACATTTATATGGGAGATTTTTGACGTAGAACTACGTCTTTAATTTCTATACTGGGGTACACTTGGTGAAAACCGAAAATGGAACATGAAACAAAATTTTGAAAGATTTTGAACATTAATAACTCAGCTGCCCCTGGATCAATTTCAATAACTTTATCACCAATCGATCAGAAATATGGCAATGCTTCCAACTGATGATTTTCAACAAGAAACTATTGAAAAAGTGGCAATGTCAAGCATTATCCAAAGTACGAATAAAAAGTGATAATTTTTTCACTGTTTTCATGAAATAAACGTTGTTCCCAAACGCAGTCGTCATAATCAAGTACCACTTGGTTGCACATCATTCTGCTTTAACCTGAAAAGATATAAATTAACGCTGCTGTCTAGCCTCAACTCATTTTCGCTTCGGAAGCCGTGGTGAGCAGACAGCAGAAGCAGCAAAAGCAGTCGTCTGGCTCGCCGTGGCGGTGTCAAACATGTCTCGGGTCTGATCTACGAAGTGTGCTGAAGGTGTTCTAGGAAAATGAGATCCGTGATGCTGCCACCTACACTGAACACGCCAAGCGTAAGCGGCCATGGATGTGTCGTCTACGCTTTGAAGCGACAGACGTACTCTGTATGGTTTCGGAGCTTATTACAGTAAAAAGTTAGAATATAATTTATCTGCTTGTTGGTCCATATTCAGAACCACATGCCCCCAACGACCAAACAAAATGCTCTCCAGAGTTGTAATCTTGTAATCAAACTTGGAAGCAGTGGTGCAAGTGATTTTGATCGATTCTCTTCATCAACTTTCTCTTTGAAAAAAAAAATACTACAAATTTGGTACGCCTACAAATCACAAACGGGAAGAGTTAAGATAATAGATGATCGATCAATTAAAAGAACTAAATTTTCTTCACATTTGTTCTGTGCCCTAGCGGTCCTACGTCAAGCTCCCGTTCGTGCTCCTAGGCCCCTTCTACTTTTTTAATCATTTTTTCAACGGATAAACACCCAAATTTGTGCCATTAGGTGAGAAACCCACTTCTGAAAATTTCAGCTCATCCGGATCGTGTTACGCTTAAATTTTATATGGGGTTTTTTGGTTCCCTTAACTCTTTCGTGAAAAAGACTAGTTCAGCAAACTCGTTTAAGCTCAGAATTTCAGCACATGATTCAAGTTAGTATCATAGAGATATTCATTCTTGAATTTATATGTGCATTTTGTTAGTATATTGCATCGAAATACAGGCAGCTTATGCAACGTATCAACTAGACTACCGCTACAAAAATAAAAGTTTATATTTTCCATAGGCTAACAACCAGACTCATGTCAGTAGGTGAGATAAATAGTATTGACTTGACATAAACAATGTACGATGTTCAATGTATAAGCTAGTCTGCAGCTAAAATTGTTTATTGAGCTAACATTGAGTATCATTCTCAACGTAACCGGTAGACTCAAATTCCCCTGAAGAAGGTTGCAAAAATAGCCGAAACGTTGAGCATCTATCGTTTGCACTTGTTAGACTTCATAGGCGACAGCCCAATATGCAATCAAGTAAACATTTAGAGTCCAGCCAATGTTGAAGTACATTGGGATGCCTGATATTCTAGAAAAAAAAAACATTATAACCATAGATGATTGATTCGAAAGGAGTACCCAGAAATGCACCACAATTTTTGATATTGTACATGAAGGAATACCATCCATGCAGGGCAGATTCAACAATTGCTGCGTTGATGTTGATACATCGAGATCTACTGCATCACTCGGTATTTCGGCTGTTGACATCAATCAGATACATACACAGGAGTGGCAGTAATTGTTTGTGTTTGAGAGCAATACTATGAAACATTTTTTGAAGAGGAAAGGTGGTGACGAACCAATTAATTGCAGCAGAATATAATTATTGTGACTTTACAACTTCCTTCACTTCATGTTGGGTGCTCCGTGTATACGAGATTACACTACTACTCATTCAAATTTTCTCGCTTACTAATACATTCAAAAGAGCTACAGAGTCACATATAGGCCTAAAAAACTTTGCCTCTCGCGGACATCGTAGCAAAAGGTTGGATGCTGATTTGGTCCCTTAGCTCAGTTGGCAAATACTCAACTACAAAGCAAGATCATGCTGGAGACTGGGTTCGATTCGCGGTTCGATCTAGAAATTTTTCGGGTTGGAAAATTTCTCGAGTTTCCTGCGCATATATTTGTACTTGCCACACAATAATACTACACTCATAAAATAAATCACATAACCAGTGGAAAATATCCATGTGAATTTCACATAACTTTCATGTGATTCCATAGTTGGAAATTGCACCACTAAATCACGTGAACGTTATGTGTCCAATGAAATCTATATTATTTCAGGTAAAAATCATTGTTTTTGTTTTTGGAAAAATACTATGTGCGTTCCTAATAGAAACTAAGTGAAAACTTTTTTTAGTGTAATGCAAAAATGGTACAGGCATCGAAAGATCTCAATTAATAACTGTGTAAGTGCATCTAGAACAATAAGTTTGAAATTCAAAGAAGATGAAGATGCATAAAAATAAATAAGTAGATTTAGACTTTTAATCCCCCACAGTAACAATCAAATTTATTTAGAGTACTAAATTTAAAAAAAAGCGTTTTAAAACTTCTCTCCTATACTACGCCGTGCAAAATTTTGAAATCTGCACCATCATTTGATAAGAAAGTGGCTTGGCACAAACGATTTGAAGTTTATATGGACCTATGGGAAAACCAAACTTTTTGTTCATAACTAGCTAACAATTCACCTTATCGCTATGCTTTACAAAATGATCTCAGTGTTTATAGGAAATTTCTCAGCTATAACTTTGCTCAAGACTTTCCGATTAAATGTAAGGAGCAAAAGACGCTTAAGTGTCTTATGATCAGTGATGGAAAAGTTCGCGATAACTCACTATGACTCGAATGGGAATGGGAATGGGAAAAGCATGGTGAACTTCGTTAAATACATATCGCGAACTTTTCCAACACTGCTTATGATATTATGCTCAATCAACTGCTCAACAAGCAACATTGGTGTTTCTGGCACGTGGAATAGAGCACCAAAATCACGGCTACTGTGTCACACTGCACAATACAGTCCCGAGCAAAGGATTATACCAAATTGATAACAAGTTCTGATACCCGGTTATCAAGATTTGATAACTGAACATGTTATCATTGTGGTTGAATACACAGCCAACATAACACAAATTTTATTAAAATAATACCCCTTGGATATCACAAAAATATATGATTCAGTTATCATTGAAAATATCTTGATAACAAATCCTGTGATCCATGCAATTTTTTCAATAAAATTTCAAATAATTTTATCGATTTGGTATTAAAGGCTTACGCTGATAACTAGAATATGATTGGCAGTGTTTTTTCTTGTTATGCGGATAATATTTGAAGCTTTGATACAATCAAGCATAATTTAATATTCCTTCATGATAACAACTGATAACAAAATTAGTCAAGGCTGATAACTAAATTGGTTATGCGATAACAACTGAAAGCAAAATGATATCTGGAATAACAAGACTTGTTTTCAAGATGTTATCAGGTTGTTATTTTACTTTGCTCGGGGTGTTGCCTACAAAACAGCTGCTTGATCATCCCATAAGATGGACAATCTCTAATCTTCTTCAAAGTTGTAGCTGATACAATTTCCAATAAAAATAGCTATAGAACTATTCTTCAGGAGAAGTTTTTATGGAAAAAGTATTGAAGACGATGAACAAAAAGTTTGGATTTCCCATAGTAATTTCAATATAAGCTTCAAATCAGTTTCTTATCAAATGAGTTCGAATTTTGGGAGCACTGTGGAGCAAAAATTTCAAATTTTGCATGAGTTGTATGTTCCTGCTCATTCTGTAGAAGCACAGTGTGATTATTTCTCCCAGCAATTTGCTATCATGTTAGTGAATCGTGTGCAAATGTAGAGCGATAATTTTAACATGTAACATCACTCTAATGAGGGGGAAATGGCTTAAAAATACATTTTGATCAACTTCTTATTGTATCAACAGCGGAGGCGAACCAGCCTCAGGCTGAAAGCCTCCATAATAAACTAATAAAGAAAACTTAACTTGACTTGTATCAAGTGTTCAAGGTGTTCCAGTAGTAGTTGTGTACCTATAGTTTCGGTATGGGGTTTATGCCAGAGCAATGGAGGACCGGAAACTCTCCTAGTAGATTTGCATATTTGAAACTTTTTTTTTAACTCTTTATTTGTTCCAAATTAATTTTAACCTAGGTGCTCCACACAGATAACAATTCTGAACTTTAATAGTGATGTAAACATTCATCCACGTAAACTTGTATTTCATTTCACGCAACCGAGCAACTTGTAAACAATGTGTTTACAACAATTGGCTTTTGTATACAATATTTGCTACATTGCATGAAATTTCTCAGAACTTTACATGATATATAATGTAAACTTATATGATATCTGACGCTCCATTTATGTGCATCATACTGAACAGAAATTTACACTACTTTTTCGAACTGTGCAGGTACTACAGTAACTTACCAGCCTTAATTGTTATGATATATGTATATCTAAATGTTTTTACATTGTTCCTGCCTTGGCAATTCAGTATTTTAAGCAGATTTTTTAAACCTGCCTGTCAGTATAACATTTGACATCTTAAAACTAAAACCTAAAACTTAATCTTATTTAAGTATAAAGAGAACTAGTCGTTGACATTGAGGATTTTAACAAATTTTTGCCTGAAATTATTAATTATTTTGTTGGACATTTGTTCTAAAGTCTCAACATTCGAAATTCTATGTACCTCGGTAGTATTGTACCAGGGAGACAACTTCAAAATCCTCTTCAGAGCTTTGTTCTGAATCCTTTGAAGTGCTTTTTTCCTGGTAGTACAATAACTAGACCATATTGGCACAGCATAAATCAGGGCTTGTTTAAATATTAGAAGTTTATTCGTTAGGCAAAGTTTAGATTTCCATACATTTAATATATTTGTTACATTTGGCTTGAATGCCCTCAATGTGATCTTTAACCCTTAAATGCATGATTTTGTTTTTTTTTTTATTTTACGGTGAGTTTTTTTTTCTTGTGATATGCATTGCGCTTACTATTGAAATGTTGTTTCACCATGTTTAAAGACAAACATAGGTATGTTGCCAAATGGCAATACTTTGCATTTAAGGATTAAAAGTCAGTTTTTGGTCTAGTACTAATCCAAGATATTTCACTTGGTTTGACCATGAAATTGAAACTCCGTTCATAGTGACTATGTGACTACTACTATGTTTCAAAAAGGAAGCTCTAGGCTTATGTGTATTATAAGTTGAGTATGGAAGCGTTGGGCGACAAAATAAAAAAAAAAAAAGAAAAAAAAAATTGGCTTAGTTCCTCCTCTACTGGCTCACCCACTCTATTTAAGGTTTTAATGCGTTTCTAAATCAACAATTGATCAGTTTTGTGCCAAAAAAACAATTTAAGTTTATTCCAGTGCTCTTTGATACAAGATATGTAGATATGTAGATACTAATCAAATTGCTGCGTTGCCTTAATCAGTGATCTATGAGAAAACAGAATGATTATCGATCATAAAAAAATGTTACAGAAAGCACGTAAAATACAGAGAATGAGAGAGTTGGATGATAGCAATCGATTGTCATACAATTTTGGATAAATGAAACGGTATCGTTTGTGATATCCGAGCTGTTTGAAAATATGTGCTCTAGGACTCGATCAGAACATCTTATTACGCAGAATCAATCCAAGAAACGCCACTAAGCCGAGAAGAATTTGCATGCGCTCAGCATTTAAAAATCACAAACATTATTTGATACTTTCTTAGACATTTTGGACAATTGTACAGATCTGGACGTGATGAGATAATCAGGTTTGCAATTATCAAAGTTTGTTGAAAGCTTGAAAGTAAAAAAGTCGTGTGTTGTCAAAACCGAACCCTTTCTACCTGTTAGTTTTTTCGATGCTGTTTAAAAACACTAGTAACGCTGTTAGATCACCTTTTTGTGGTGCGTTACTACTACCGAACCCTAGTCCAGATAACTTCAAACTAGGCGAACAGGATTGTTCAGTAAGCAGCAGTGTTTTTTTATTTTTTTATGTCTTAAGAGTGACAAGACATGGGTTGCTCCACCGAAGATGATCTTGAAATAAGGAAGAAATGAGTTAGTCTTCATATATGTGATTCTTAATATTCTATCCATTGTTCTATAGTTTGAATTGATTTAGATTAGGGTTCTGATGCATGGTCAATGTCTGTGTTATTTTTGACCGAAAAAGGACCGCGCTTTTGGAAGGTGCTCTAGCTCTTTGAAGCGTATGCATAGCGGGACCTTTAATTAGAATCGGTTCCTTGCCATGAAAACAAGAATGACAACTGTATCAATACTGAATACTTCATCATTCCACAATAGTGATGAACAGAGCTGGGAAATATCACGGCCGTCATGTGACAATGAGAAAACAGGTCCTCTCACTATCACGAGAAGAAACTACATGATAGGTTCACGAGATTTCTTGTCATTTTCCAATAATCAAGCATACATGAGAATAATTTTCATACGTTTTGACATCTACATTTCTCAATGATTTAGATGAATTTAGACAAGCAACAGTATGTAATCGGTATAGAGTGAATATATTTTGAAGATTTCCGCGGTACAAGTAGTAATAATATCAAAAAATGAGTTAGTAATTAAGATGATAACAACACTATCAAGTTCTGTCATGACAAAAAATCGATGAGATTATGAAGTTAATCTCTATCATCGTTTTCTCATCCGATAATAGTGACATAAGTATCCCTGTAAATATCGCGTGAGATCTTTCATTGAAAATGACATTTGCCAGCCCTGGTCTGGTGATGGAGTAACATGACATGCACTAAATTAAAGACACAAGATATACTACAATTACTGGTCGCAGTGGTTTTATGTCTTGACCATAGGAAAAAAAAGAACTGTTATACAGTTTTCAGAGGAGGAACTTAGAGTTTCGTAGTCTTACCTGAGAGTTCCCTCTAGTATAATAATGGTGTTTGAGGTATCTCAATACGATTGTTTTACTATGTAATAAATGTACCCCATCAGGCATTAGTACGTTAGGCATACGTACGTTAAGCATTATAGACGTTAGGCATAATATACGATAAGCATAATGGACGTTAAATATGATATACGATAGCCATAATGGACGCTCATGCTTTTAAGTATGTGTTTCATATAGTTCTGAAACTTCAAACTTGAATCTGGGAATTCAGCTTTCATTTTGATTATCAGAGCCTTCTCGAACATCTTAGCTCATTAATAGGGTTGTCCACTAGACTGATGCAAAATTTGAAATTTTTGCTCCGCAGTCTTAAAACGGTTCCACATCGAGTCCTGATTAACTTCTCAAAATTTGAACTCTTTTGGTAAGAAATTGGCTTGGCACAATTAATTTGAAGTTTATATGGAAATTACAATGGGAAATTCAAACTTTTGGTTTATTGTATTCTAGATTGTTTTCATAGTGCACTGTTAAAAAACTCTATCAGTTTTTTATGGAATATTTTCTCATCTACATGTTTGCAGAATATAGTGTTTAAGCCAAACGTCAATTTAAAGAGTTTTAATAGATTGATAATCTTATGGCAGTATCAAGCAGCTATTTTGTGCCATGATTTGTGAGCTCTATTCTACGCACCAGAAATACCAATACTGCCTGCTGAATAGTTGATTGAGCATAATCATAGGACATATGTGGCTTGAATTATTAATAACTTTTTTTACTTACATTTTATCGAAAAGTGGTTTCCAACAAAATTGTAGCTGAGACAATTTCCTATGAGCACAGTTATCGTTTTTGAAAGCGATATGCTGAATTGTTATATCGATATGAACAACCAAATTTGGTAATTTCCATATATACTACAAGTGGTTTGTTCCAAGTCAGTTCCATACTAAATGAATTCAAGTTAATAACCATAAAAGAGAGTCCTGATGAATGTGGGCGTCGTAGTGGAATACCTGTATAATGAAAGAGAGAAGGATTAGTATTTTCCATTTAATTCCACTACTTTATTTGCTTATCATTGACAGATATGCGTATTTCGTCTACAATGTGCAGACTTCTTCAGTGTCTTGTACTAATACTATAGTATTAGTACAAGACACTGAAGAAGTCTGCACATTGTAGACGAAATACGCATATCTGTCAAGGATAAGCAAATAAAGTAGTGGAATTAAATGGAAAATACTAATCCTTCTCTCTTTCATTATAAAAGAGAGCTTAACGACGTGTTCGGGGTATCATCCAAACCATTTGTGGGATAGTTTACCCATCCGGGATACAGTTCGTTTATGGTATTTATTTATTAGGGTAAGATCCGACTAGGAACCGTTTAAATTTTGCATCAGTCTTGTACTGGACTTAGGTGTTACCAGTTAAATGAATTTTAAATGAGTGCCGATCAATTGTTCAAATTGACGAGGTTGCTATATCTAAAAGAAAATTCTGATAATCTGTCGAAATTTCAGTCCTATTGGTTGATAATTAAGAAGTAATTCTACTTTTTACCATTTTGGTTCAAGCCAAATATGACGCTCGGGGGGCAATTCAAGTTTAATTTTAATTTTTACTTACATCTAAATTAACCTACATTAACGTTTTTTTTGCTTATTACGGGTATTTTTAAACCTTTCTGGACTGATTTCCTGAATGTATAATGTTGAAAATTTAACTAACATTTATATTTTTAGGGAACCTGCATAAAAAATGCAATGAAATTCCCAGAACTTTCCTGATTTTCCCAGGTAGTATGAAAATCAGGAAAGCTCAGGGAATTTCACTGCATTTTTTTCCAAACAGGTCTCAAATGAAAATTAAGAAGCTCTATTTTGAAACAGCGTTTATTAAATAAGCTCCATTTCCACTAGCATTTCCATTCGTTTAGAGAAAATAAACACAATTCAGATATGAGTATGTGGACGTGGATTGCAGAGAAAACTTAAGTCACGTCCCAACTAGTTTTGGAAGTTTGTCAACGAACAACGTCATGAAGCTGGTCTGCCGTCGTCTATGATACATAATGGTAATGTGGCCTCATCTACGCAAGATATCTGTCACCTGTTCTCTGAAAAATTTGCTAGAGTTTTCACGGACGACCAGTGACGACCAGTGACGACCATGCCCTACTGGCTGCCAGTTACGTACTATTCTCTGACCAAACCATGAGTAGAATTGTTATCAGTCCCGAAATGTTTTCCAGGGATTCCTCGAAATTCAAGTCGTCATACAATCCGGGTCCTGACGGAATTCCATCGGCGTTTCTCAAAACGCTCTTGGACAGTTTGTTGTCTCCACTGCTGCACGTTTTTCAACGGTCCGTGGACGTCGGCGTTTTCCCATCCTGTTGGAAGCTAGAGAACATGTTTCCAGTACACAATAAAGGCAGCAAACAGGACGTTGTCAACTACCGTGGCATCACTTCGCTTAGCGCTGTTGCTAAATTGTTCGAACTCGTTGTTGTGGAACCGTTACTCGCTCACTGTAAGCCGTATATTAGTATTGATCAGCATGGTTTCATGGCTAGTCGCTCCACTGCCACTAACTTGCTGTGCCTTACTCCCTACATCTCTAACAGTATGTCAGATCGTGCTCAGACAGATGTCATTTATACTGAATTATCTGCAGCCTTCGATAAATTGAATCACCGCATATCTATCGCAAAACTGGACAGGCTTGGTATCCACGGCTGCCTTTTGCTATGGTTTCAGTCGTACCTCACCGATTGCTTTCTTACTGTTGTCATCACCAGTCCCGCATGTTCACTGCCACGTCCGGCATACCCCAGGGTAGTCACCTGGGACCGCTGATTTTCCTGATTCACTTCAACGACGTGAATCTAGTAATTGAGTTACCACGATTAACTTACGCAGATGACCTTAAACTCTTCCTTCGAATTCACTCAATTGAAGACGGTTGCTTCCTTCAACGTCAGTTGAATGCTTTTGGAGATTGGTGTATTCTAAATCATATGGAGGTTAACCCGTCCAAATTCTCGGTTATCTCTTTTTCGCGCAAGAAAGAGACTAGGGTGAACGCTCCTATAATTGCGGTACGTTAGAAGCGTTAGGTTCCTATAGTTGTGTATTGAGTCTCCATACACAACTATAGGAACCTAACGCTTCTATCGTACCACTACTATAGGAGCGTTTACCCTATTATGTGCAAGTATGTTTTGTTATGCACTGAAATTGAGCGCGTCAGCCAAATTAAGGACCTATGTGTGATTCTGGATACACAACTCTCTTTCAAGCAGCACATCTCGTATGCCGTCGATAAAGCTTCCTCTAGGGTTTATCTTGAGGATTGCCAAAGACTTCACTGATATCTACTGCCTTAAATCGTTGTACTGCTCCTTGTCTCGCTCCATATTAGAATACTGTTCGGTTGTCTGGACTCCTCACTACAACAATGGTGTTGAAAGAGTTGAGTCTGTTCAGCGACGGTTCCTGAGACATGCGCTACATAAACTGCCGTGGACGGATCCCTTCCAATTGCCTAGCTAAGAACGTTGTTTGGGCATTGCTAATTGCAGATATTTTGCAAGGGCGCACCGATTGCCCTGTTCTCCTTGAGCAAATTGATATCAATGTTCAACCCAGAGCCCTACAGAATAATTCAATGCTGCGCCTGCCCATACAGCGAACTAATTATAGAATGTTCAGCGCAATCGGTGGTTTACAGAGACTCTTCAATAGGGTCTCCGCATTATTTGACTTTGACCTGACTCGCCAGCTGCTTTGTCGGAGGTTTAGTTCGTTTTTTTTCTAGATCAGCTTAGTTTGTCTAGCAATGTTCCTGTTTTACGAGATGACTATTGACTAATTGATGTTTAGTTATAGTACTTTTCATGTTTAGTTTAGTTTACATCATAGGGGCCAAATAACGCCTGTTGATGTTTAGTCATAAATAAATAAATGCACGAGAATCTTTAGGCTTTGCCTAGAATGTTGTTTCATTCAAAAATGAAATCAGGCTAAGGCCTTGTTGTCCTCTGCTGTCCGAAGAAGTCGTCTCCACTCTACTCAATCCATGGCCACACTTCGCCAGCCTCATCCGTAGGTCGCCTTCTACTTGGTCGATCCACCTTACCCACTGCACGAATCTTCTTCTTGTTCCTGTTGGGTCGCTTTCGAAAACCATTTTCACGATGGATGGTTCTCCCAGCAGCTGGTGCAATGCGTGGTTCATTCGCCTCCTCCTAGCTTCAGCATTCAGTCTGATGTACGTTTACGCCATCGTCTCAAAGTTTCGTGCCATGATGTCGATGTCATCGGTGAAGCCAAGAAGCTGGATGGACTTCCTGAAGATCGTGCCACTCGGGTCGATCCTAACTCTACTGATCGCATCTTCTAACGCGATGTTGTATATCAGACACGAAAATCCATCACCTTGCCGTCACCCCCTCGGAGATTCAAAACGACTCGAGAGTGTCCCCGATACTCGAACAACGCACATCACTCGATCCATCGTCTCCTTGGCCAATCGCGTCAGTTTATCCGGAAATCCGTACTCGTGCATTCTCCCCTTCCCGATAGTACTCTCGGTTTTTGTGGGCGTATTTCGGTTCTTGTGAAAAGGACATAGCAAGTTGTTTACTAAAGTTGATAGGCCCTTTTCAAACGTTACGCGAGCATTATTCATGTGTTCATTTTTAGTAAACAGGGCCCATCATTTTGTATTTGATCCTCAAAATCATCCTCACCAAGACTCACCTAACTCGAGCGGCGCCGGTGGTGTAGTGGTAAGCGTGATTACCTCTCTGAGGCATACTATCTCTGATCACGGGAAGGGAAGTAATGCCGTTGGTCACCGGTTCATGAGCTAATGAGTTCCCGGTCCGATCTAGGAATTTCTCGGGTTGGAAAATTTCTCGACTTCTCTGATTGTACTTGCCACACAATTATACTAATGCAAAAATGGTACAGGCATCGAAAGCTCTCAATTATTAACTGTGGAAGTGCATCTAGAACACTAAGTTGAGAGCACGCAATAAGCTACTATGCGATAAGCAATAAGTTTGAAATGCGAAGAAGAAGAAGAAGAAGAAGAAGAAGAAGAAGAAGAAGAAGGAGGAGGAGGAGGAGGGACCTCTAGAAAGACGCGCCCTCTCATCAAACGAAAATGGGTCAATACCAAACGATGATACTGATATTTGACCATGCATCAGAACCCTGGTCCTCTTATTCTCCAATCTCGGTTATTCGGAAAAGCATACAAAAAACCGAGGATAATAGCCATCAAAAAGAAGAACTCTCTTAAGTCAGTGCTTAAGGCGAACTGCTTAAGTTAGTGCTAATGATGTTGGAAATAAATAGAGAAATGACAGAAATTAACAAAAAAATCAAGTTTTTCACGGGTAACTGTTCCTGCAAATGGTATTTCATGGCAACTTACAACTGCTGCATGCTACTAAACCTGTGGATGTCAAATAATCAGAGGCAGGATGCTAATTTTCTCTGATCTTACGATAGTAATGGGATAGTATATGGGAATTGTACTGTTTGTAGTTAATGCCAGGTTTTGGACCTATGAACATGTAACACTGTTCTGAGAACGACGGGTTACCATTAGCCTAGAACGTTTGGTTAACATCTCACCAATAATCGCCAAAGTTTTGTTACGTCTGTGAAAAATGTGATTTTTTTTCCAATCGGCAGCAACGGTGACCAATAGCTATCTAAATCAAACCATAAACTAGTGGGCGATGCACATACCATCGCGTATGTGCAATGTCCTGATGTGATTGGTCCGGCGCGCAGTTTGGCACTTTTGTGGGAATGGAAGCCGAAAATTCTGTATCAAATGTATAGAAATTTAACGCTCCTCCACAATCTAATTGGAAAAAATCGAATGAAAAAAATAAAATAAAGTAATAATGCTGATGATATGAGCACACATAAAAAGGGCGCACACTCATATCACGTTTGTATAGAGATAGATTTTTAATTTTAAATAATAAAAAATGTGTGTACAAGAGCAAGCACATACGAAAATATTCCACCCAAACTACCCCCCTTTTTCAATGCCTTTTTTTATTTATGTTTGATATTAAAAATTCCCCTTGCATCCCCCTCCCCCCCCCAGATGAACACGATGTTGATATATTTATTTGGGCATATATGTGGAGGAATCTTAATTTATATACAGAATTTTGTTTTAATATTCATGCAAATGAAATTACACACACGCTGTCATTAGATCCTTTACAAGGCAAAACAGGCGCAAATCTAAAGACTCCCACCAAATAAAAATAAAAATAAAATAACGGATCCTTAGAATGTAAAGCATCTCACTCAGTGTCGAATCTGTCGGTGGCTAAATTGGAACTGCCGAACTACCTATATATCATTAAAATAACATCCATCCCTCACCACCTTCGCTAGTTTTTTTTAATGTTAATAATTTGCAAAAAAATGTATATATGTAATAGACTTTTTGGTGATGCGCAAAAATGTGTTTTTTCGTTTTCCCCGCATCGTGCTTTATTTTTCGTCATTTTTCGCTGCCTCATATTATTATTTATATATTATATAAAATTTTCCATTTCCTCCCCATTCATGGGCCCCCATTCGCGGCCGCCCTGTAATACATTATTACACAGTACACGAATAGCTCTTCACTCTTTATGGAGGTAGTTAGATTTTTTATGTTTATTTTATTACATTTTAGAGGGTAGTTTTTATGCAGACTTTTTTCCACTTGCCACATGAAAATGTATTTGTCGTACATACATTATAGCCCGCGCGTTCGGAAATTATATACATATACGCGATGGTACTTTTTGGGCGCACATAAAAAAGCATCTCCTCTCACCCTGGAGAACACAGAAAAATCGCTAACGTTAGAATGGTTTTGGCTTAGAATCAAGAGCACAATTAAACAGCGAAGAGAGGGAAAAAAAGTCTGATACAACAACCACGCTAGGATATTTGAATAACGGGATGCTGTATGTGGGTGGGTGTATGAGCAAACGAGCATTCACAATTCAAATTTTGCGCTCATGTGTGTAGACGTTGAATTTTGATAATGTTCCTACTTTGGAGGATTTATTTCATTTTGGCGTCGGTGCCATCTCATCATGATTAGTATAGTCGAAAATCACGAGTTCAAGCCAAACATTGTTACAGGCCCAATTTCAGAATAGTTTAGTTTAGTTTTCTTTATTCTCGAGACCGTGGGTTAATTCGTCTCCGAAGTTCAATTGGAGGCTAGTCAGTAGCTATTTGTTTTGGCAAACAATCACCAGCAAAAAACAATGCCTGTAAGATTTGGCGTTTAAGATAACGGTGTAGAGGGACGGTAGTTGCATTTCAAATCAGTGGCGTAGGGTAATTAAAACTTTATCGAGCGGTTTTTTAGGAATCCCTGAATCCCCTCACGGTCATCAAAACGATGTTGAAAGCATGCGGTGTATGCTTGTAATCACAAACGAAGTGACAGACGGAGCGGCTCGAAAACTTTGGTGACTAACCTGCTATTTCAATTTTTCAGTGTACCAGTGTATGGCAACACCACTACTACTGGATTGTACCACATGGCAACACTACTACTAGATTGTACTAGTATTTTCACCAAATGTATTAGAATGTTTTGTTTCTATCTCTTTCACTCTACTCAAAACTGAAATGCATAAAAAAATGACAAAATGATACACTCTTTGCACACTGTCAATGAATCATTATACACAAAATCAACTTTGTTCAAATCAAAACAAAAAAAACTAACCCATCTGGTGGATGATGGCAAAAGCTTCCAAGAAAATTCTATTACAGTGAACCACATTATTTTAATGGATTTCTTCGCCAGTTAGTCGTCTGTCACTTCGTTTGTGCTTGTAATTATAAGAGTTCTGGAGTGATTTAAGATAAGAGTGCAACTGCTACTGTCAGCAATTACTTCAATCGCCGATTTATCACGAATAGCTTATAACTAACATCACAAACAGGTAGCTAAAGCTTCTCTAACTTTCTTTGATCAGTTGGCCAACTTTTTGAATTTCCATAAATACGCGATCCAAAGTTTTAAGTTTAAAACGATCCCAAAATCGTCATAAACAAGCCTATCAAATTTTTTGCCTGTAAACGTTCATAACAGCCCTTAAAAACATCAAATAAAAACCCTACACAAATCGATCGGATCTCTCTTAGCAGTCGGCAGAAGCACCCGGAAAAAAATAACCATACAATTACCATAAAATAAAATTCAATTACAAGCTAATCTATTGCCAACAATTGATCTTATTGTGCGTATATAGTACACGAAATTTTAACATATTGTTGTTACAGACCGCATTTTTCATATGGGTCTGCTATTGCTATTGCTTACAAGTTCCTCGTTTGCGTGAAATGAAATATAAGTTTACTTTAATGAATGTTAACAACAAAATTATATTTCAGAATTTTTTGCTGTGTAGTTATAATTAGTTGAAATAAAGCTTGCATGTTTTGTTATATCAGCGAATAATATGACAATTCAATAAGCAGAATTGTAACTTTTCCTCTGACCGATTGAATTTCAGGATGGGGCTGATATACGATTATTTTACTTGACAATTCTAACTTGATGTTGTTTCATATTTTCATGATAAAAGTCTGTAGTTTCACACAATATGATAGTAGATGCCAATTGATAGTGGATAGCATTGTTACCTCAAAATTGAAGAAAATCCATATGCGATTATAGCAAGAGTACCTCTCGATGTGTATCAAGCGATCGTCAGTATACTCGATAGCAGCTATTGTGCGGTGTTCATTGTTCATCATCTGCAGTTTGCTCGGTCGATCCTATTGTGGTTGACTTTGGAAGCAAACATTTCGTGATGAGTGTATAGGGCCACCCACATTGGATTCGTTTGCGTTGCGTTGACGTAAATTTGACAGTAAGACAATAGATTTAGCTGTCACTTTTCCGCAATGCGTCCGATCCGGATCTAATGTGCGTGGGCCTTATAAGTGAAGATCACGGTTTGCGTCCATTTATTTAACCGTTCAGTACACGTACAACACGAAAACAAAATTAAAACCCTACTGACTTTGAAACTCACTCAACGTGAAATTAAACATGTATCATGGAACTTAATGCTCATGTCCAATATATCAATGCTTGAAGAATATTTTGCAGTATATCATGATAATATGACATACTGTTGTATTCTGTACAACGCGCAAGTGCTCGTGTTACAAAAGTTGGCGTGAGCACTGAAAGGTTAATGAAGGTGCTATGCCCCCTATGGCAATATTGCCATAATTGGAAACTACTGGAAGTGAATCCCGTTCTGATGGAGGAAGCTTATTGGGTAGCGGAGGATAAGATGTTTTTTGTATTGTACTTCTTGACTGTACTTTTAAAATTTATTGTTTTTATTTTATTGTATAATGAACAAGAAACCTCGAGTCTGTAAAGTTCATTCGATTGAGCATGATTAAAAAAAGTCATTAACAACACAAAAATCCTTCTGAAAACACAAAAGAACCTATAAAAACACATGAATGGCAAATTAACGCATAAATATAATTAAATACACTAATAGCATCGAAGTAGCTAACAAATCCAGAACTTTACCACAGTTTGGATCAAAAATGATCTTCTTAATACCGAAAATGATCTAAAAAGTAAAAAAAAACTATAAGCGTAAAAAATGACACACAAATTGCTCCAACATTCCAAAAATGCCCTCAGAAACACTAAACCCAAACAACCAGATTGCACGTATATTCTAAGATGTGTCTCTGATTTACAAACTTATATACAAACAAAAAAACTTTTGTACCTGTAAGCATTTTTTCACATTCTATACGACGAATATAAAAAAAATGCTTACACGTACAAAAGTGGAGGCCATATAGGTGTAAATTTTAATTTCTTTTTAAACGAGTTGATTTGACATTATATACGATTTAATATGTATTAACAATTTGAAAAGTCTTACGATGTAATCCGATTTAATTTATGATACAGTACGATAGAAAAAAAAAATCATCGTATTTAATTCGAAATTTGTATACTATGCGATTTAACTTAAACAGAATGCGATGTATGTCATTCCTATATGCGATGTGGATATAAACGATACTGTCTGTACCTTTTTATACGGCTTCTGGTTGTCTGGGAAGTGCCCCTAAATCACAACATTTTTAAAGATATGCCAATGTTGCACCAACTAGCTCGGTTAATGGCTGCTTGTCTTCGTTTCACTTGGTCTAACCACCAAACACGCTGTGATCCTCTGCATCCCGTGCCGGCCTGATTTGAGTCAAACACTATTTTTGTGGGATTGTTGTCCGGCATTCTTGCAACGTGTCCCGCATATTGCAACTATAGTGACTTTCTGGATATTGTGTTCGTCATAGAGTTGCGCCAGCTCGTACATGATACACTTAGTACGAGGGCAAAGTTTACCTCAGAAGTCCGTGATATGCACGAATTCCGGCAATAATACGTTTCCGAATTTCTCAGCTGCAGTTGTTATCACACGTCACCAATAATTATTTTTTTTTCCTTTGGTTTGTTTTTTCCGTCGATTTTGTTTTCCGTGCTGAGCACCAATGCTACCGACGTGCCAGGAAGGCAGCTCCCACACCTGGACCCTACCTATCGACCCATCAACTCATGAACCGGGGACCAACGGCTTTACTTCCCATCCGAAGGAAGGCGTGATCAGAGATGTTATGCCTCAGAACATCCCGGCGGCGCCGACTGGGATTAAACCCAGGCCTTCTGGGGTGAGAGGTAATCACGCTTACTTCTACACCACCGGCGCCGTTACGTCACCAATAATGATCCGAGGTACACAAATTCATCCACCAACTTTAACTCATACCCACAGATTATCACACATCTGCCTATGTCAGCCCAATCTTTCTTGGCTTCTCAAGCCATCAGATACTTTGCCTTCGACATATTCACCTTTAAGCCAATCTTTTCTGCTTACTTTTTTGGTGTGCTTTTTTGTGCTGAAACGTTCTTCCGACAATGTCTACGTCTGCAGCAAAGCAGTTGAACTAGCTGGATTTATTGAAGATAGTGCCCGCATGTTAGGAAAGTCAGGAAAGACCATGACCTTGTCAAAGTCCTTTGTGAGCTTCAAAAGAGTGCTATAACGCACCCGAAATCTTCACACAGCACTGCACACAATCCATCGTAGCCTTATACAGTCTGTTTAGTTTCCCGTCCATAATGTTCCATCTCTCGTCACGGTCAATAGTATCGTAAAAGGCCTTGAAACCGATGAATAAATGGTGCGACACTTTTGGAGGATCTTCCGCAACGTTCCAGTAGATGTTACGTATCTCAGATCGTGACTATCAGTCGGTAAATACCATTGACAAGTAGTCAACTCATCTGGGCCCATTTTGAAAAGTTCTCAGCTACCTTGTTGTTTTTAAGCTATTTGATAGCACCATCAGCTTCATTTATCGTGGTAATAGGCATCCCAACTAATAATTTTAGCTGCAGGTAAGCTTATACAGACAAATGCTGCCTTATGCAGCTAATTTTTGCCGGTATAAGCTGTTTGTTGGGATGTCTCCTTCGTTTGCCGTACCGATTAAAGCATTTCTTCTGCTGTCTTGTTTCTTCGCCTCTGTGCTATTCAGATGTTCATCGTAGTGCTGATTCCACTTTTCAATCACCTTTATACGTTCGTTTGACCCACGTCCAGAAACATTTTTAATCACTGACACACATTCCCTAATGGTCATTTCGTTAAAATTTGTTTCGTAGGTAACCCTTTGTTTTTTGAAAATAGTGCCAAATATTTACACTGCATGTCGTCAGGTAGTGCTGTTGTTGAGTATTGAGTCTCCATGCACAACTATAGGAACCTAACGCTTCTAACGCACCGCAACTATAGGGGCGTTTACCCTACAATGTTACAATTACGCTAATTCATACAATTATGAATGAACTGAATTTTGTATGGACGTCAAGAATGCCGTATAGAATACAATACGAGATTCGTATCGCATTGCTAAGATGCGAGTATAATCTTAGAAATTGCAAGCGTGTTATTTGACAACACTGCGATATATTGGCGTAGCTAGAAAATTTTAGGCGGGGCAGCATTTTGTTTTGTTTTTTTTTTTAAACTACGGTTAAATAGAATATCTGGAATTGCTATTCAATCAAAAGACGTCAAGGCTATTTGTTATTTTATTTTCCTGTTCGATATATTTCCACTTCGTCCAATAATATTTCCTACTATTATTATAATAATGAAAAATTAAATTTTATTATATTTATTTTATAGCAACTCTTGATGGAGCCTTAAAAGCTACTGATTTTGAATCTATGAAGTTTTTGAATTTATTCCAAATTCCATATGTTTACCATCTCTCTTCTTTTACTCTATGAAGATCTGGAAAAACCTCCATCATCTACAAATATTCTTGAACATGTACAAAGTTCCTTGATATTTAACAAAGTTCCCAAAACTTGAGCTTTTTGAAGAAAGATCTCAGACAAACTGCAACGAAACTGAAGCAAGAATCGCTGAAGTTCTTAGAAGCTTGCTGAACTATTTTTAGATCTTCTACAAAATTTCCCTGCACATATGATTTTTTTTTGCAGCTCCTCAAAATGCTGCAAAATCCGCAAAACTTCTACAGCATTTTCTGCATTTGTACGTTTCTCGTTGATTTTCCGCGAAAGTTCTGCGTATGAAATTTCTTGAACTTGTACGTTATTCCTTAAACTATTCCAGGCTCATGAGGCTTCAAAAAATTATCCTGAAATTTTATGAAGATCCCCGAAATATAATGAGATTCCCTGAAATTTAATTATGTTTATCTTCTACGAAGATTCTAAAACTAAAATAAAGTTCCCACTACTACGCAGTTTTCTGAACACTTCCAAAGCTCCCTGAGTTTCTACGAATTCTCCTGAAGCTCTATGAAGTTACCAGAATTTCTACTAAGTTTCGTTAATTTTTACGAAGTTCCCTGAGGTTAAAGAAAAATTCTGAACTCTTCGTAAATTTGTAGAGCCTGAAGACGTCTTATTATGCTATCGATGAAATGTCGATATTATATAAATTCTCGAAACTGTTTCATCTAGTCTAGAACATTAAAAAAGTAGACACACATAAAAATCAATAAAAATAAAAATAAACCTCGCAGCTGCTTGACAAAATACCGTTGTATAAAAAAAACACCCAAAATTTCTGGGGGGTCAAGATAATTCCCCCTTGGCACCCCCATTAGCTACACCAATTGAACTCGGTTGAGTGGTAAGCGTGACTGCTTTTGCACCGCAGTGAGTCTGGATTCAATCCCCTTCCCCAAAGTGGGTGTCCATCAATGCATAAAATTAACACAGGCGAAGTCAGTGGGTGACAAGGAGCATAACCCCCAACTCAGCAACTAAATTTATTCCCAGCCAGTTGAAATTTTAAGGTTCAGAACCTTGACGTTTGTTTGTGTTGCAGAATCTAGATATCCAGCTGTTTACGCTAGTCTGCCATGAAAATAAGATCACCCCCTTTTAATCCCCTTTTAGACGCTTGCTGCTATAATATACTATATCAGCGTCTTAGCAAACGTTGTTCTCACGAAAAACTAGGTCTCCAACCAAATGAGCTGTCATTTTGTATTTAAACAGTCAATATGATTGTTATTTTTTCGTTATTGAGAAATCCGGTGAAATACGGTTCAGATGCGCCACGATTTTTTTCTAACCAAAGTACCATTCAGCCCCAGCGTAAAAGAGAAAAAGATATTGCAACAAATTGGGAGTTATTCCACATTCAATTTCAAAACCCTGTTTAAAGATTTATCCTGGATTTCGCAGAACTTCGCTGGAGCTCTTCAATCTTTTCTGATGTTCTTAGAAATTCTTTGAAATTCGTAGAACGTCTTTAAATTTGGATTTTTTTTTCTTGAAATTCGTTTATATTTCTTAAAGTTCGCAGTACTTTCCTAATGTTATTAGATTTACCATCATGAGCAGGAACGAATATCTCGATATCTCGATAATTGGTATGGATTAGCCTGATCAATAAAATACTAAGCAATAATACCCAAAAATGTTTTTGTTAATTGAAAATTATTCCGCATGCATTTTTTTAGAATTATTCTTTAGTATTTTACCTCTTATTTCAGGCTGATCAAGACCAAATTTTGGTATCAGAAACATAATTAGGTATTCGTAAGTAATTTTCTTTTTCTCCTGCTCGGGATGTGGTTCTTGGAACGTCCTTAATGTTCGCAGTGCTTTCTTGACCTTTGTAGATCTTTTCTGATTTTAGTAGAACTTTTCTGGAGTTTGCAGAGCTTAACTGAACTCTCTTGAAATTACCAGGAAGTAATTGAGCTTCACTGAAGCATGCCAAACGTCTCTGAATTTCGCAAAATTGTCCTGTAGTTCGTAGAAATTATCTGAAGATCGCAGTATTTCCCTGACGTTTGCAGTTCAGGGAAATACTGTTTGAAGAATTTCTCTGAAGATCAATGCAGGCCTGCGAACTTTTTTTCATTTTAGTTGTGAAAATATCGCTAGTGATGTTTGAAATTCTTGGGGTATTATCAGAAGCGCCAACTTGGTTCATATATTTTGAGGAACAAATCGAGTTTATACATATAGTAGAATTTCAAAAATTATTGGGCTGGCAAAAGTGTCTCACCCACCCTAAGGAACAATACAACTTCTTGAAGGTATTGAGTGAGCGAGTGGATGTAAGATATTGTCGCTACAGTTGAACACTGGAAATATCCCACTAGCGAAGATCGATTTTACTCTCGTTCTATACGTTATACATAGTGTCAGAAGTAGTGCGCTGTACAGCGCACCAGTTTTCGACAATAGTTCTGCTGATGTATAGGAATAACATTCTTTTGCCCACTAGGTACATTCACTCCTCAACAATTTGTATGTGATAAATTTATCTGATTTTAGCCAAATACCAGACAGGAACATGACATCATTCTCCTAACTAATCATCGACCATTCAAGTTCTTTGTCTGATCCTTCCAGGTGCTAGTTGACGTTTGCAAAGTGCACG
Organism: Ochlerotatus camptorhynchus; assembly: GCF_037179485.1. Lineage (NCBI taxonomy): Eukaryota > Metazoa > Arthropoda > Insecta > Diptera > Culicidae > Ochlerotatus > Ochlerotatus camptorhynchus. The sequence goes on from NW_027041103.1 coordinate 215,540, forward strand.
GCACTAGCAAACGTTTGTGGTGTTTACGACAGACGAGTCTGGACGCACGAGTGAGCGGGTTGATGTTGATGGTGGATCAACTACATCAGCGTGTAAAAAAAACTGCAAAAAATTACGTCTGGTTGCGTCATTCTGTCTAGCCAAATAATTTACTTCCACACTGCTAACACACTAGAAGAAGAGAGGGATATTTAGGTTCGCGTCTGTCGTTCACTATGCACCACATGCTTTGCATGTCGGTGTATCGATGCATTGGTCGAGTTTCGTATAAAGAAATCTAGAAAGATGATACCGTTCGTGGGGGCTTGCTTGGAATAGTGTATTATTTAGATCATAAAATATTAAATGAAATTAATTTCCCAATTTCTTTTCAATACCTATTTCAAGATATATTAGCATACAGCAATGTACAGTACAACTTCAATAAAAACCGTGAACTACTAGAATTGCACCTAAAAAAAACTGTTCTAAACTATTCCATTTGATAAACAAACGATACATTGGATTTATAGTATATGCTATACGGACTTACAATTACAAGTTTAAATTACTTAAATTTTGTAGAGCTTCTTAACGGACTGATTAGCTTTTAGTGTGGGCTGGGTGGAGCATGAGGATTTAGCAATATAAAAATACTAAGATAAACAATCATAAGGGACACCAGGCAAGTTTAAGTGCGGGGTAAGTTTAAACTATTTGTTGAAGTGAATAATGACTAATATAACTAATATTTAATCACTAAAATAACACTAATGTATACCTAAACGCATCCTATGAAAATTGTATATTGATGTTATTGAAAACAACTTAAGGTGCCCCCTCAGTTTTTTTTTATTTTCATTTGTTATGAAATTTAAAAGATTTTTTTTGCAGTGCTTCAATCTTATTGAAAAGTTGAAGTTTCTGTATTTTATTCAGTTTTGTGCACTAAGCCTGCATTTAGGATGGGGTTTCGTTTCTTTTGGGGTCCCAAACAGCTATACAAAATTTGGGGATGTTTGTTTGTAACCCGGCTTTCCGCATTGCCTTTGAAATTTGTATGGAAATAAGTATGGGAAAACCTACTTTTTTGCATTTTCATTCCTAGGGACTACAGTTTTGATTGAACCACGCATTTAATAATGTGAAAGTATAGTCCAGGAAGTGCCTAACACAGAATGATGTACGGTGCTAGAATGTCATGCGGTTATTCAAAAATATTTGCTCAATGTCATAAGAGCAGTTTAAATGTGAGTACCCCACCCATCTTTTGGTATAACATACAATGTCAGACGTATTCACAAAAATGTCAAATGGATTGAAATATTTATATTTAGGTTTAATATATTCATCGATTTTGCAGGGTACTCTTTTCGATGCTGTTCAATCACCTGAAGGAAATATTGCTGGTGGACTGAGTCTCGGGTGGATTTCTTGATAAAATCAGAAATTAGCTTCACCCCTCGGTCAGCCACATCGTTGACAACCATCAAGGAAGCAACTCGTTGTTTTGCATTGAAATAATCTGTAGTCGGTCAGCACTGTCAAAAATGACGTTCGACTTTGATTTTGGTGGGCTACAGCACAACTAATGGGAGCCAAACTAAAACATAGCCCATTTAAAGAAAGCGCAACGAGTGAAATCCGACTGTACCTGTGTCTGAGACGAAACTCGTGACTTCTGTATTTTTTATATGGAGATGGCCCTAATGGCAGTATGATATTTGAAATTAAAGCTGTATGGACAATTGGATATTGCATATTTACAGTACTACAATTTTCGATTCAAAAACTGCGTATAATAAGCCCACCCCTCGCTTTAACTACGCTTACGAGATTGAGAAATTGCTTTTAAATAATTAATCTGAACATAACAAATCGATATGATAAGAAACTCCGATTTATTTAATTTTGAAACTTTGCTTCTATTAATATGAGTGAGGGGCGGGGGATCCAACAATGCATATGATATAGAGCAATTGTTTTTGAATACTTCATCTGAACATACCAAATCGATGACATAAGAAACCCCGAAATTATTTTAGTTTTGAATCTGACTCCCATTGGTACACCGGCAGTGTTTGCAGAAAAAGTGATTTTTGGCATTTAATTCGAACCATAAATATTTCAGACATTCTAGCACCATACCGTGTGGTCTCTAGGGATAAAATGCAAAGAAGTAGGTTTTCCCACACTAATTTCCATACAAATTTCAAACGCAATGCGGAAACCCGGGTTACAACCAATTGTCTCATCATTTTGCACAGTTGTTTAGGACCCAAAAAGGAACCAAAAAAGGTTGTTCTCGCTTGGTGACGTAAAGTTTGCGTTTTTCTATACTGCATATTATCAAACGGTCAGCACTCGTATTTTTTCAGCTACCGTGGGGACGTAATTCATGATTAGCCCCGGTCCCTTTCAAATTGTCCCATGATTTATGAACGGTCTTATATTTGAAATGACGTTTCACATTCAGCATGGCGAACAAAAAATAATCGATTATTAGTTAATCGAGTAATTAAAAAATGGGACATCTCTGATTTTGTGTGATTGAAAAAGTGCTAATCCTAAACTGAAAACACCTTGCATACACCTTGCATATACCTTGTATTCATTGAGCCGTATGAATAAAAAGAGTTGACTTCACTTTCCCGTGCTTTTCTTACGGGAAATGTAAAGTAAACGCTTTTATTCATACGACCTATTGGATGAAAGAGACCGTGAAAGAGAACACTAAAATAGAATGTTTTTTCTTCTGAATGTTTCATCTTAGTATGTATTCTGATATTATGCCTAGCTGTGATGGTATAGATAATTTTAAATTTTGAAGCACCCTCCACTGTTACAGCCCGTGGGGTAAATTTAAATGAATACAGAGGGGCAAGTTAAAATGATAAACGTCGCAATAGCTGGAAAGTAGTGTTGGGTGCCCGTCAAATAATGTACATATAAAAACTAACAAAAAGAAAGGTAGGTTGAGTATCCGAATTACATTTTTGCACACGAAAAAACTAGCCCACCAACCAATTTAAGTGGTAAAACGATGAATAAGGTTTTTTGAGTGTGTTTCCCTTGATTTGTTTTCCGTCGATCTTGTTTTCCGTACTGAGTGCCAATGATTCCGTTATAATTTCTTATCTTTTGACAGATACGCGTATTTCGTCTTCTAATTACAGACTTCATCAGTGCCAAGTACTGAACACCACTGAAGAATCATTTTTTTTTTATCTATGACTTATATATTAATCAATTGGTACTATAGAAGGAAATAAATCAACACACTCGAAAAGCTTTTCATAAAAGGGATTCCAGTAAGAGGTTCGACAAAATTAAAAGATTGAATATGGCTATTTTTAACTGCATAAGGCAATATTTGCCTGTATATGCCTGCAATTTAAAATGCCTCTGTGACTCATTCCACTTTCTGCTGTTTGAAGATGGTCTACTCGCTATTGCGTTAACTATGGAAAAGACTCGATTTGAACTACTTTCCTGAGACTAACTCAGCGAGTGAGTCACTTCTACTCAGCTGTATGGTTTGGTTTGGTACGATTCTTCTTCTTCCTCGCATGTCAAGCTAATTGCTTATTGCATATTAGCTTTTGCGTGCTCTCAACTTATTCTAGATGCACTTCCACAGTTATGAATTGAGAGCTTTCGATGCCGGTACCATGTTTACATAAATACATATCTACTAGCAAGCATGCAAATGCTCATTACAGCTAAAATGCAATTTTTAGGATTTATGAAGCTATGAGATGTTTTAATGATAATTCATATTTACAAGTTACAAGAATAGAAGGTAAAGTATGTGTATGACACATAAAACCTGTCAATTTAGCTTTCAGAGGGTCGCAATAACAATTAGCTGTAACGATGAGCAACACGATGAGCGAGCAATCAGCGATCATAAAATCGCTAGTTGTGACCTTCTGAAAGCAAAATTAACCAATTTTATATGTTATACACAAACTTTACTACCTCTTCTTTCTTCTTACAAAAAAATATCATTATAGTATCCTATAGTTTCATAATTACGAAAACTAGCATTTTAGCTGTAATGAGCAATTGCATGCCTGTGTACTAGTATGGCAAATACAATTATACTCTTAAGTCTTAGACCTGACCCGGAATCGAACCCAGCCACCTCATGGTCTTCTTTCCGGCTTTAGCGACTGAACTAAGGGAGGCCCCTTAGAGGTATTTACATCCATTCCTCTCGCAAACAATCGAAGCACCTGCCTTAACAACCTCATGATAATGAAATCTATTATTTTGTCATTGTTACTTGACGACCATGGAATGTTCCAGTACTGATCCGAATATATAATTTTAATCTGAGAAACCCACCATACACGTTTTAATTTGAATTCATTGACATGCCCTGATTGTTTAATTCAGGCTTGCAATTGCTCATTACAACTGAAATGCTATTTTTAATAATTATGAAACTATGAGATACATAATGATATTTTTTATTAGTAAGAAGCAAGAATAGTTGGTAAAGTTTGTGTTTGACATATAAATTTTGTCAATTTTGCTATCAAGAGGTCACAACTAGCGACTTTATGATCGCTGATTGCTCGCTCATCGCGGTGCTCATCGTTACAGCTAATCGCTATTGTGACCCTTCTTTCTTTTTTTGGCATTTTCAAGCTTATTGCATATCGCATATTAGCTTATTGCGTGCTCTCAACTTAGTGTTCTAGATGCACTTCCACAGTTATTAATTGAGAGCATTGATATGATTGTGTGGCATGTCCAATCATACTTCTATGCTCAGGGAAGTCGAGAAATTTTCCAACCCGAAAAATTCCTAGACCGAACCGGGAATCGAACCCTTGCCACCTCCAGCATGGTCTTGCTTTGTAGCTGCGCCTTTACCGACTGAGCTAAGGGAGGCCTTGTGACCCTTCGAAAGCTAAATTGACAGGTTTTATGTGTCATACATACACTTTACCTAATGTTCTTGCATCTTGTAATTAAGAATTATCATTAAAATATTTCATAGCTTAATAGATCCGAAAAATAGCATTTTAGCTGTAATGAGCATTTGCAAGCTGGGTTCAATTATCATCTAAATAGCCGTATATCAATCATGCTTCTATATTGTCTAAAGTAGCTTCCCGGAACGGTATCATTCTCCCTGGCTTGCTTGGTTTCTTTGCTATTCGCACCCGTTTGTCATTCTATTGATATGAAAAAATCTAAGTCTGAAGAGCGCACATACATATGAAGCAGAATAATAAGGTGCATTCAGACGGTGACATCCGTTCATTCACCACCGAAAATACAACGAACGCTACGACTCGCGCATGAACTCTGTCTAACTATTTCGTGTGTTTGTATAGTTCTGCTTCGTGTCTATTTTTATTTTTAACGCATTTGCATTTTCAATGTCAAGTTTTTCTTATCGTTTGCTTTTTGCTTGCCATCGCACTGTAGCCACCATAGGGTGTCGGTTGCTAGTGCGAGATTTTGAATCTAATTGTATGAGTTAGCAGAAAACAGCTAGTGATAATTCAGTCATATTACGGTGCATCGGATGATTTTCGATCGAGGGCATGATTAGGAAGCATGCATGATTTCATTCAGTTTTGAGATTACCTATCAAACTTGAGTTTTGAACATTCTATAGTTCTTTGTATATTGATAAAGGTTCAAAGATACACAGAAACCAGCCCGAGAAACTCTGAAACGTTTGTATCTCCTAGTTGATTATCGATGATCAACCAATGATTTTTTGTGAATTTTGAAATCTGGTTTGGATCTTCGTAGAACTTAGGAGAAATCAAGTTTATTGGTTATTTGAACTAACTCTTTGATTATGTTGGTGCCACAATCATTTTTGACATGCTTAATAATACTTTGAAAATTACCAATTGCCCATACATTTATGTATCTTCGAAGGAAAAAATTACACTTCCATTCATTTGCTCTACGTTCATGATGCAATTGGTTCTTTCTTAGGCTCATAGTATAGCATGATTCTTAAAATTGGGAGAGGTCATGCTTTTTAAAGTGTCCTTATATTAATTTCCACTAGTGTAAATTAGCCCATTCATCCTCTTATGGTTTAATTGAATTTCAATATAAAATAAGCACTTCCTTGGAAAATCAAATAAAAAAGAAAACACTCCCTTTCTTAAAATCTTATGTTGTGCATCCGACTGAAAATCAAACGGTCATTACTCCTGGTCTCCCTATGACTCTAATGTCAATAATGACGTCGGAAGTCACTAGTCCGACTAACACGCTTCGGTAAGTCATTCGCCACTAGGTATATAAAATATAATAACAAGATTTTAATTTTATTCATTTATCCATCAAAGAACTGCTCACGATTTGAAGAAGGAGTCAACTTCAAGAGAGAGAGAGAGAGAGAGAGAGAAAGTCTTTCGAGTATTACAGTTGGATTGTTCAAGTGCATTCATCTGTCAAAGGTGTGGTCATGTATTAAAGAAGGAGTAAATTCCAAAAAAGATAATTGGGCTTAGAAAATTTCAGTTAGATTGTTCAGTAGCATTGATCTTGCAAAGAACTACTCATGTTTAAACTGTTTAAAATAAAGGGTCAATTTTATTTTTACTTAAAATGGTGTCATACCTACTCAAATTGGGTTAAAGAATGGATAGGAAATCAAGCAAATATTGGGCTTATATGTAATTATGGGCAGTAAATTTCCTTAAAAAATATTAATAAGCACAATCACTTCTTTATTAATTATCAACGACTTACATACATACTACATACTTACATTGCAAGATGTGCAATTTTCCAGAAAAATAGTTTTTTTAATAAATATTTTTTCTTGTCTATGGAGACTTTTTTGCCGCTAATGTTTTGGTAAACTAAATCTTTAAAAATACTCCAGTTGGAAAACTCGAGGGACACTGTCGTGACCTTCCCTTGCAAGATATCTTTCAGTACGAAAGTTATAACGTAGTTGTCACTTTTAATTTATATAGTCGATTTCTCACAAGCATCAATTCAATCACGCAAAGTAACAATACTATCGGACAGGTGAGACAATCCCCTATCTAATCGTAATGTAAATTGGAGTGGTTGAATGATTGTTTGCGAGAAATCGACGATGAAACTCATAAGTGACTGTTACGTTATATCGAGGTATACCTACCAACAAACCGACATGAATGATCATACAAATTACAAAAAAAATCTGATCAAAGCACAAAACTGACATCTGCCGCCGTGTTCACGGAAATATTTATTCCAATCGTGTCCAATCTATTTCGCACAAATTATTTTTATCCAGATAAAACATTTCTATGGTTTTGACAGATGGGATCGCTTCACATTTGAATCGACCATTATGGATTCTCGATCAAGAGTAAAGTTTAAGTTTCATGTCGGTTTGTCGGTATTATAATTGGCTTATGTTTACTGTAGAGAAGTAAGTAAGAGCTTAAACCTGGTATGTTCAAAATGATTACTTCTACACGGACAGAAAATGTTTGCATTGAACAAAAAAAACTTTAGTGGTTGAAATTATATTGCATTTTGTTGTTTCAATAATACTTATTCATATAAATTCAAAATAGGATTATTTTTGTTTTAATATGCCACTTTTCAACTGCAACTGCAGCTATTGTAAAAATAACAATATTCTTTTATTAAGTCAACAATAGTTAAATTTATCTTAGCATTTATTTGTTGTGTTCACTCCCCGGGCGCAACGCATGAATGCAAAAATAACTACCTCGTTTTCACTTTAATTAGAACTAATTAAAGGGTGATACGGTCAAAATTTGGTCAATATCAACTTGACGTATTTCTTTCAATTTTGCATTTAAAAAACCTGAACACCCCTCATTTTGAAGGTGTGTGTGTGTAGAATGTTGCTCCTATTTTGATTTTGGAATTCACTCTTCAGTTGTCAAAATGCCGTCCAAGCAAGAAGAGCAGCGTATCAAAATTTTGCTCGCGCATCGCGAAAATCCGAGCTACTCGCACGCAAAGTTGGCAAAATCGCTAAAAGTTGCCAAATCAACCGTTACAAATATAATTAAAGTGTTTGGGGAACGTTTGTCGACAGCCAGGAAGTCTGGATCGGGGGGAAATCGAAAACCGGAAGCCGCTGTGACGACAAAGAGAGTTGCCGGTAGTTTCAAGCGAAACCCTAACCTCTCTCTCCGAGATGCCGCAAATAAGCTGGGTGTATCGTCTACAACCGTGCATCGAGCCAAAAAACGAGCCGGACTATCGACTTACAAGAAGGTAGTGACTTCAAATCGCGATGATAAACAAAATACGACGGCCAAAGCGCGATCCCGGAGGCTGTACACGACGATGCTAACGAAGTTTGACTGCGTGGTAATGGACGACGAAACCTACGTCAAAGCCGACTACAAGCAGCTTCCGGGACAGGAGTTTTATACGGCAAAAGGAAGGGGGGTAGCAGATGTTTTCAAGCACATGAAACTGTCAAAGTTCGCAAAGAAATATCTGGTTTGGCAAGCCATCTGTACCTGTGGCTTGAAAAGCAGCATTTTCATAGCTTCCGGGACTTTCAACCAAGAAATTTACGTGAAAGAGTGTTTGAATAAACGTCTGCTGCCTTTCCTGAAGAAACACGGTTGTTCCGTACTGTTTTGGCCGGATTTGGCATCTTGCCATTACGGTAAAAAGGCCATGGAGTGGTACGCCGCCAACAACGTGCAGGTGGTTCCCAAGGACAAGAACCCTCCCAACACGCCAGAGCTCCGCCCAATTGAGAAATACTGGGCTATTGTCAAGCGGAACCTAAAGAAGACCAAAAAAACTGCTAAGGGCGAGCAGCAGTTCAAGGCAAACTGGCTTTCTGCGGCGAAGAAGGTGGACAAGGTGGCTGTACAAAATCTGATGGCAGGGGTCAAGCGTAAGGCCCGGCAATTCGGATTTGGAAAAGCGGAAGCCTAACTGAATATTTTTCCTGAATTTTATACTAATTGAACTTGAAAAAGAAATTTAATTTGATTTTTTAAATAAACGATTTCACCGATTTACACGCGTTTTCCCTTGACCAAATTTTGACCGTATCACCCTTTAGAAGTTTTTTTTTTATTCCCTTGTTTTCACCCGGAGAAAAATGTAAACAATAACACAAAACTGTTCTCGTTTGATTTCAGATCTTTTCCGCGTTCCACAATATTTAATTGTTTTAAACTGTGAATTTCGGGAAATAAGTGCAAGATTTCCGAAAATATTGCGACTTGAGGTAAGTAAGTATGCTGCAGTTGGTAAATATAAACAGCTTTTCTTTTTTTTTTCTCCTTAATTTGTTTTTCCGTCTATCTTGTTTTCCGTACCGATGCCAGGCAGGCAGCTCCCACAACTGGACCCTACCTATCGACCATCAACTCATGAACCGGCGACCAACGGCTTTACTTCCCTTCCGAAGGAAGGCGTGATCAGAGTTTTTATTCCTCAGAAAGGTTTTTTATATTCAATTGCAATTCTGTTTGTTGCAAAAAGAAAACAAAACATATAAATAATTACCATAGTATTATTGAATCAATAAACATAATTTTATTTCTACTGCGTGAATTGTCAGACTTTGTAAAATAAATATGATTGAATCAACAAGAAATCTCTTTTAAAAACAAACATCTTTTTGTTGTTGACCCAGCTGCCAAAATTTACAGCTTGTAAATTCGAAAAGATTTTCTTTTTGATTTAACATGGGTTTTGAGGAACAAAAAAACTGGATAATAATTTCTTTTTGCAGCCAAAACAAAAATCAAATTCTCACGTCAAATATTATTACGTTTAAAATATGATTTGCTGTGTGTAGTTATCAAAATCTAAAGGTATAAATTATGAAACCTAGAAAAAATGTAGACTTCTATTTAAAAAGGACTGATATTTATTTCATTTCTTTTCGAAAAAAATAGTCACATAAAAATGAACAGACCAGCACAAATAATATAAAATTTACCATCTTTTAATTTTATCACACTTAAATAATACAATTATTTAATATCATCATTCCTAGTTGAGCATTCAGTCGGTTAACAACGTCCCGGTTTCAGTTGCGCGGCATCTAGTTTTTTTCGGTGTTTTTTCCGCCCGAGCGGTTTTTTTCACCCCCCATTGGGTGCCCCAAGTGACCAGTGTCCAACAGAGGAAGTGGAATTCCATCGGCCGAGCCCCTTGGAGTTACCATCCAGCTTTAATTCATCCCGGTAATCCATCACCGGAGTTAACGGCGTCGTCAAGTCCATCATTTTTTCACGCCGTCGCGAGGGTGTGCAAGTGATAGTGAAGCGTGTCGTATCACCATCTTGCTGACCCACCAACACCAACCATCACCACCGGATAGCAGCGTGGACCAACACCAACGCTCCACGTGATAACAGCGTTTCCACACACACGCTTTGTGCCGGTGTAGTTAAGTAGCGAATAAGTTTTATTTATTGCCCCTTTGTTTTAGTTTCCCCTTTCTCCCATCCCACGCAAATATTTTCTTCTTCTTCTTCTTTTTTCTCTTGTCCCTGTGTGTTCCCTGTGTGTAGTTGTTTTGTATCTATTGCGGTGGCAGTTGCCCCGCAATGGATGGTAATAGTGATGGCGGGGGGAATACCCTTCCTGCCCTTCCTACTGAAGACGAACTGTCCGACGTGGAAACGTCAGCCACGGTGAAGAAGTACACCGGAACCATCCCGAAGCGGCCCAGGCGAAAACGAGCACCGGAGCCCGTACCGCCTACCCCATCTCCTCCTACCCCGCCTAATCCATCGCCACCAACACCACCAGCACCGTCACCCCCCGCACCACCAAACCCGTTTCCCCCTACCCCACCTAATCCCTCTCCCCCCACACCGCCAAAACCGTCTCCCCCTACTCCGCCTAACCCCGCCAAGAAAACAAAAACTGCCCCCCGCCATAAGTCATACCCAGACGCCTCGACAGGCCCATGGGTTGTTTTTTTCCGACCCAAACAAAAACCGCTTAACGTTAACCAGATCGAAAAAGATCTATTCAAACGTTTCTCGTCAGTGACCGACATTTTGAAGGTGAGGCCAGACAAACTGCGCGTCACTGTTGGTAACCGCAAGCAGGCGAATGAGATTGTTGCCTGCGAGCTTTTTACGTTAGAGTACCGCGTTTACATTCCCAGTCGTGACGTGGAAATCGAAGGAGTGGTCACCGAAGCGAGTTTGACCTGCGATGACTTCTTGAAGAGGGGGGTTGGTGTCTTCAAGAACCCCGTTCTTCCAGAAGTCAAGATTCTTGACTGCACCCAAATGCAGTCAGCATCCCTCGACGGGACAAAAAAAATCTATTCGCTGACTGACTCGTTTCGAGTGACTTTCTCCGGATCGACTCTGCCAGATTACGTCCGAATTGGGAGGGTTCGACTTCCTGTGCGGTTGTTTATACCAAGGGTGATGAACTGCACCAAGTGCAAACAATTAGGCCACACCGCCGCCTTCTGCGGCAACAAGCCACGATGCGATCAGTGCGGCGAGAAGCATGCGGAGGGTGCTTGTGGTGCTCCTCCTAAATGTGTTTATTGTTTGGCACCTCCGCATCCTCTCGCAGATTGCCCGAAGTATAAACAGCAAGGAAAAAAACTTGAACGGTCTCTGAAGGCGCGCTCTCAGCGTTCCTTTGCGGAGATCTTGAAGACTTTCAATCCTCCTCCCAAAATCACTCCGGAAAAAGAAAACAATAATCCGTTCAATCTTCTCCCAGTTGACGAGGACGACACAGACTCAGAGGGCAATGACGGAAGTCCTTTTGTTTTCAAAGGTCCTTCAAGGAAGCGATCCAAGAATGACTCGCAGAAAACTGACTCCCAAGCCCACTTGGATAAATCAAGAGGTCACGGAAATAAACCGAAACCCAATCCACCGGGTTTTAAGCCTGTCGATTATGACAAAGAATTTCCGGGGCTTCCGGGAACATCTAAAACCCCAGATGTCCCAGTTTTGCAACCAGAACAGCAGAACGCCATGTTCACGCTTTCTGGAATTGTGGACAGCATTCTCGATCTGTTCAACATCACTGACCCTCTTCGGAGCATCATTAACATGATGCTTCCAATCGTGAAACCTTTTCTGAAGCAATTTGCTTCCAAGTGGCCCCTCCTTGCTTCATTCGTATCCTTCGATGGATAATTTTCCAAAAAATGATACGGTATCTCTCCTTCAATGGAATTGTAGAAGCATTTTACCAAAACTAGACATATTCAAATTTTTACTGCATAACATACACTGTGATGCGTTTGCTCTCTGCGAAACATGGCTCTCTCCAGATGTTAACCTTTCTCTTCACGACTACAACATTATCCGTCTCGATCGTGCAGATTCGTACGGTGGGGTGCTCCTAGGGGTCAACAAACAACACTCATTCTACAGAATCGACCTTCCTCCAGTGTCAGGTATTGAAATTGTCGCATGTCAGGTGAATATTAGAGGTAAAACCTTCAGTATTACCTCGTTATACATCCCTCCGAGAACGGCTGTTTCTCGGCGAGCGCTATCTGACATCTGCTCAGTGCTACCTGAGCCGCGGTTGATCTTAGGGGATTTTAATTCCCACGGTACAGGCTGGGGAGAGCTGTACGATGACAACCGCTCAACCATCATCTATGACCTATGCGACGATTTCAATATGACCATTCTAAACACCGGTGAAGTAACTCGAATAGCCAAACCTCCAGCAAGAGAGAGCAGACTAGACTTGTCACTCTGTTCGAACTCACTATCATTGGATTGCATGTGGGAGGTAATCCAAGACCCCTATGGTAGTGATCATTTGCCCATCAAAATTTCGATTTCCAACGGTTCATCTTCACAGTGTCCAATCAACATCGCGTACGATCTCACGAGAAACATCAATTGGGAAGAATACGCGAACGCGGTCCGTGACGGTTCAGAATCGGTCGACGTTCTCTCTCCGTTGGATGAGTACTCCTTCCTATCGCGGCTCATAGTGGATTGCGCGCTTCAAGCACAAACGTTTCCACGAAGCCTGTTTCTGGCACTACCATTCGCAAACGTCCTCCCACTGTGTGGTGGGACCAGGAATGCACCGACGTGAATAAAGAGAAGTCTACCGCGTTTAAACAGTTTCGTAAATACGGTTCCCGCGAATACTTTGAGCGGTATACGGAGCTAGAGGAAAAGTTTAAGAGCTTGGTCAGGGCCAAAAAACGCGGTTACTGGCGTCGGTTCGTCGAAGGGCTATCGCGAGAGACTTCCATGCAAACGCTCTGGAATGTCGGCAGGAGAATGCGTAACGCGGCATCGTCGGTCAACGAGGGCAAGGAGTACTCTAACAAGTGGATTTTCGACTTCGCGCGTAAGGTTTGTCCCGATTCGGTTCCGGTCCGATGCAACACTCGCGATCCGCCGCTGGAAAACGATGACATGGACTCCCCGTTTTCGATGGTAGAATTCTCAATTGCTCTTCTTTCATGCAATAACTCAGCTCCGGGAATTGATCGAATCAAGTTCAACCTGCTCAAGAACCTCCCAGAAGTCACAAAGAGGCGATTGTTGAACTTGTTCAATCGATTCCTTGAGCTCAACGTTGTTCCGGATGATTGGAGACAAGTGAGAGTTATCGCCATCCAGAAGCCCGGTAAACCCGCTTCGGATCATAATTCGTACCGTCCCATCGCGATGCTGTCGTGTATTCGGAAGCTGTTAGAAAAAATGATTCTTCTTCGTCTGGACAAGTGGGTCGAGGCGAATGGCTTACTCTCAGATACGCAATTTGGATTCCGTAGGGGCAAAGGGACGAACGACTGCATTGCGTTGCTTTCAACTGAAATCCAATTAGCCTATGCTGAAAAACAGCAGATGGGTTCAGTTTTCTTGGACATTAAAGGGGCGTTTGATTCTGTTTGCATCGACATCCTTTCGGACAAACTCCATGCGAGTGGGCTTTCTCCGATTATCAACAATTTCCTGTTTAATTTGTTGTCCGAGAAACGAATGAGCTTCTCTCATGGCAACACGGAAATTGCACGAATCAGCTACATGGGTCTTCCACAAGGCTCATGTTTAAGTCCCCTCCTGTACAACTTCTATGTCAAAGACATTGATGAATGTCTGGCCGAAAATTGCACGCTAAGGCAGCTTGCAGATGACGGCGTGGTTTCCATGGTTGGACCAACAGCACCGGACCTGCAAGGACCATTGCAAGATACCTTGGATAATTTGTCTACTTGGGCAATGAATCTGGGTATCGAATTCTCTCCGGAGAAAACAGAGATGGTTGTTTTTTCTAGGAAGCTTTATCCAGCACAGTTTCAGCTTCAACTTATGGGTAGAACAATCACTCACAGCATGTCGTTTAAGTATTTAGGTGTCTGGTTCGATTCCAAGTGCACTTGGGGAAAACACATAGCGTATCTGAGGCAGAGATGCCAACAGCGAATCAATTTCCTTCGTTCCATTACCGGCACTTCATGGGGAGCCCATCCGGAAGATCTGATAAGACTCTACAAGACCACCATTCTCTCGATTTTGGAGTACGGTAGCTTTTGCTTTCAATCGGCGGCGGGGACGCACATATTGAAGCTCCAAAGGATTCAATATCGTTGCATTCGAATCGCGCTAGGTTGTAAGCAATCGATGCATACCATGAGTCTTGAAGTTCTTGCGGGCGTCCTCCCCTTAACAAATCGTTTTGCGGATTTATCGTTCCGGTTCCTCATCCGCTGTGAAGTCATGAACCCGCTGGTGATCGAAAACTTTGAGAAGCTGCTAGAGCGGAATCCTCAAACACGATTCATGAGCTTGTACTACGAGTACATGACTCTGGACATCGGCCCCTCCTCGTTCAACCCCAATCGCGCTGTCTCCCATCATTTCAGTGGTTCTTCCGTGAGATTCGATCTCACAATGAGGCAGGAGATTCAAGGAATTCCAGAGCCTCACCGTGCCCTGATTGTCCCAACTATTTTTGCGAACAAATACCGCCACGTCCCCACCGAGAAGAGATTTTTCACAGATGGGTCGGTGATAAATGCGTCCACTGGTTTTGGAGTATTCCACGATCTTCATAGCGCCTCATACAAGCTTCAAAAGCCGTGTTCGGTATACGTTGCTGAACTAGCAGCTATATCGTACACGTTAGAGCGTATTGCCTCACTTCCACCTGACCAATAGTTCATTTTTACGGATAGCCTAAGCTCCCTGGAGGCTATGCGTTCAATGAGGCCGATGAAGCACTCGGCGTATTTCCTCCAGGAAATACGATCGTCATTGAGTGCTTTATCAAACAGCTCACATGTCATCACCTTGGTATGGGTCCCTTCTCATTGCTCTATCCCGGGCAATGAGAAAGCGGACTCGCTGGCCAAGGTGGGCGCTATGGAAGGCGATATTTACGAGCGACAAATCGCCTACCACGAATTTTATCGATTTCTCGTCAGCAAGTCCTCGCCAACTGGCAACAAAAGTGGAATTATGGTGATCTGGGAAGATGGCTACATTCTATTGTCCCACAGGTGTCGATCAAACCCTGGTTCAAAGGGTTCGATATGAGTCGTGATTTTATTCGTGTAATGTCCAGGCTCATGTCCAATCACTGTTCGTTAAACGCCCACCTCTTCCGTATTACGCTTGCCGACAGCAACTTGTGCACCTGTGGAAACGGTTATCACGACATCGAGCATGTTGTTTGGTCCTGCTCCTTGCATCATGAGGCGAGATCCGTTCTGTGTGATTCCCTTAGGGTCCGAGGAAAACAACCCTTTAAGCCAATTAGAGACGTCTTGGCTTGCCGTGATATCGACTTTATGAGGCTTATTTACGACTTTCTTAAAGCTGTTGATTTATGTGTTTAGTGTTTTGTGTTTTAGTCATCCTTTACGTTTAAGTTTTAAATTAGTTCAAAATGCTTTCCCTTGTCCTCCCTCCAAATGATAAATAAATGTAATCCCTAATCTCGAGTAAACCGCGAGTAATCGGCCCCCGTTCTACTAACATTAGTTGTAAGAAAATGATATTCACACACAATTATGTAAAAATATTCGGCTCCGCAAAGCTAACGCATTTGAGCCTTGACAAATAAATGGATTATAAAAAAAAAAAAAAAATTATTTAATAAAGATTGAAATTATTATAATGAGTGTACCAATATTTAAGAAGAACTTAGCATTGGAACTAACAGCTCCATTGATTTGGCTTTTTAGTACTTCGATGGAATCTGGTTGCTCCCTCAGATCGTGGAAAAGATCCTTATCTAGTACCTATATTTAAAAGTGACAAAAAATCTGACATAAGTTATAACCGTTCCATTATTTCTTGCATTCCTTAACTACTCGAAGCAATCCTCAATGAAAAACTGTTCAAGTCAAGTCTAAAGAAGTAACGGCGCCGGTGGTGTAGTGGTAAGCGTGATTACCTCTCACCCCAGCAGGCCTGGGTTCAATCCCAGTCGGCGCCGCCGGGATGTTCTGAGGCATAACATCTCTGATCACGCCTTCCTTCGGATGGGAAGTAAAGCCGTTGGTCCCCGGTTCATGAGTTGATGGGTCGATAGGTAGGGTCCAGGTGTGGGAGCTGCCTTCCTGGCACGTCGGTAGCATTGGTGCTCAGCACGGAAAACAAGATCGACGGAAAAAACAAACCAAAGAAAAAAAAAAAAGTCTAAAGAAGAATAACTAATATTCAACATGGATTTATGGAAGGACGTTCAACAAATACATATCTACTATTCGTTAATTGCAATGGAAATCATGTAGAAGCTCTCTATACAACTTCAGCAAGGCTTTTGATCGCATTTACATACCCATGCTGCTTTTAAAATTGTAAAAACTGGGAATTGGGCCAGGACTTCTCAAATGACTCGAATATTATCTTACTAGTCGTCAACAAATAGTTAGATTCAAAGGTAAGAAATCAAATCCTATTGAAGTCTCCTCAGGAGTACCCAAGGTTCTCATTTAGGCCCTCTGCTGTTTATATTATTTGTCAACTACATTTCCTTCGTTCTTAAAAACAATCATTTTTGAAAATAAGGAACAAAGAAGACATCGTGATTATTTTAGAAGGAAATAAAATGTGTTTGGTGTAACAAATCTACGTCTACGGTCCATAAACATTTCCAAAATTTTTTAAGGACTATTGTGTACGCAGTGGGAGGGGTGATGATCAAATCCTCTCAAAACTATCTACGTAGTTTATAAACAGACCCCTAGTTATTAAAAAAAAACATTTTAAAGTATGGTGTAATCTGATGTGGTTATCGGCCCAGCAGTGGCCTGCATGAAGACAAATGCTCAGAATCATCGTTTCTTTACTTTTTCAGGTTACTCCTAAGTCCTAGAACATACTAAAATATGATATTTTCATAAATGGGTAACATGTTTATAGCCAACTCTCCTATTACAAACTTTGTTTAAATTATTCATTAACGACCATTTTATTCAAACTCACTAGTTTGTAATGATCATTGTTCTTGCATGGCATATCTATCTTTAATCAACGGAGTTGTACCGTCTCAACTGGAACTTGACAAATAAAAAAAAATTATACCTGTAGATCACCTGCTTTGAAATAAGATTCATATCAAAATATGGGTGCGTTTGAGCTGTAATGGAACTGACCAAAATTAGTTTCCCTGCATCAAACGCTTCGCGCCAACTGTACAAAGGGTTTGGAGCATGCCAATTTTGCTATCCAAGCACTATCAACTCGAACGCACGAAACCTCATGCGCTTCGTTCTAATATTTCAAACCGAGAATATAAGTGAGGTGATGCAGTTTTTGAGCACACTTTTTCTTCGCAAACTGTGACTAGCCATCGTCTACAAAGGTCATCGACATCGAAAACTTGATGTATTCATTTTACGTTTTTCATGTGTATATTTTAAAGATTATAATACGAATTGAACTGACTAGTAGCAGTTAACGAGCGCAGTAGGCTTTGGTTGTGTACGTGCTGCTTCTACTGCACGACGCCTGCTATGATGCAGTGTGGTATCGAAATAATGCATATTCTATGTGTGCAAAACGAAGAATTGGGAAAAGTGAAGCGGATGGAAAGAAAACACGTAAAACTGGCTTGTTTTGTGCACAGGCCATTTAGCTTATATTTTCGGAAACAGGCGATAGTGACACAGTAGAAAAAGGCTGGATCACCTCCAAAACCGCGCTATACGCCAAGGATCTTGATCCGTTTCGCAGCGCGTTTCACTTTGGGGCCAGGCTATGGATAATGCGAAAGAAAGACTGCATTTTACTGCTCGTTTCATCTTGTTTTGGCTAGGTGGTAGTCCGCACGAAAAGTATTTGAGAGCATCCGTCGTGTCCGGTTGTGTATCCACAAAGCGCATTTAGGCCATCAAATAAAAAAAAAATAGTACACAAACCACTTCAATCAAACCTGATCGTGTGGTGTTAATACACTGGCAGACATTTTTCGTACGATAATCAACGCATACATTCTCCCACTCTGCTGCACTTTTTCCTCCTAAAAGCTTTGTTTATATACACCACCAATGTATATAATGTAGTACCCCAAAAAATGGGTTGGAGACGAGATGTAAGATTTCGGTGCATCCAAGTTTTTTGGAGGGGGAAATGTAGAGTAATTTTAGAAGAACACGATTCATCTCTCTTGCAAGTTCCTTGCTCTTTGTTTCTTTGCAATCAACAAGCCACTGACTGGGTCGAGTGAACGCATCAAAACTTGTTGCGGAGGGCTGTCAATGAAACCTTAAAACGAATGGTTTTGTAGAGCTCCACTGAGCTGGGTTGGGCGAGGTTTCGATATTTGATACAATCTTGTTTCCACGGAATTTAGTTACTTCTATTTTGCTGGAAACATGCATGCTACTTTTGTTTTAATATTTGATGCTCTATAATTACGTTTTTCCGAAAATAATTAAATAATGTCATTCCGCTCGATAGGACGCTGACTCCGATTGAAAGTTTTACCACAGACAAACAGACTTAATGCTCATCGGTCACTCTGTTTTGTTGATTGATTGGTTGATTAATATTTTTTATTTATTATTTATCGTTACTGCAATGTGAAAGAAGTTGTACAAGTAAAAACATTCACAGTGTTATGTTTGTTTGGCAGTCTCAAGAGCTGACCAAGGTTTTGCTCTAAGGAATACTAGACACTCATGTATATTTTTGAAGTATTTTCCGTATGGTTTGAGTACAACCTCTGACAGTATGCTGCTATTAGGGGCTCCAAGTTAGCCAGGAAATATAAACTGGAGTTACAGTTAATAAATATTGAATGTATGCGAAAAAGCTTCCTTAGTTTATTATATTTTTTAACTAACAAAAAAAAAGCTGTTAGAAAACCCTAGATTTATCCACCTATGGTGAATTCTGACCGTTCCTACTTAAATTCCTACCATAATGCAATCAGCAAATTCCAGAATGGTAGCAATGTGGATCTAGTTACTCAATATGGGTGATGGGTTTTGGTCATGTCAGTTATCGATGAAATAGATAGTGTTGTGAGATTTCCGACCCCTCCGCCTAAACATTCGTGTATTCATACTTTTTTTTTTTTTTTTTTTTTTGTAAAAGTGGAGTTTTATTCAGGCATAACATTTGATAACGGCACAAAAGCATTTGTAAACAAACTTTCTAAGGCCCTATACACGCGAACCAAAGTACGCCCATGCAAACCAACAACATAATCGGATAGGGGCAACTATCACCTTTCCGAAAGTTATATTGGTTTGCGTGGGCGTACTTTGGTTCGCGTGTAAAGGGCCTTAGAAAGTTTGTTTACAAATGCTTTTGTGCCGTTTTCAAATGTTATGCCTAATTTGTCATTTTATTATACAAAGCTTTTTTTTTTACCGTGAATTTTTTTTCCCTTTATTTACAAGGCTTTCAGCCATTGGCTGGTTCACCTTGGGTTACCGTCAATTTGCTACATCAAGATGAAAGTTCAATTCAGCTATATCAATTATACCGTTACAATCGTTAACGAAGGAGATATATGTAATAAACATATTCAGAATTGCCACTCACTGTCTGTCGTTTATTCCTAATAGGGCAGGTCTTAGCAAGTCTTCGAACTCGAGTCGCCTCCATCCACCCAAGATGACTGCTATTCTCTGCTGAAGAACCGTCCAAGCCAGGCCGACGCGAGCACAAGCGCAAAATTCGTGGGAGAGAGTTTCTGCTGTATGGTTGCCACAATGCGTAGAGTTTCCGTCATCTGCTCGCCGTATCACGAATAGCAGTTTGCGGTGCTCTATCTTCTCGTTCACCAACAAGTAGAGCTTCGTCCTCTGCGCTGAAGTAAGCTGCCTTGATGCAATGTTTTGGCATGTGCGTGACCAGTCATTTGCTGGACTGTTACGTTCCACCCTTGGTAGCTCAGTTTGCTGAACGAAGTGCTGATGAATTTGATCGGTGGAGGGGTTCTGTTGGATTTGGTGGGGAATTTGGGATAAGTTTGATAGGATTTGTCTAATGTCGGGAAGAGCTATTGAGATGGCTGGGCGGGGATTATCGTGGAAAAGAAGGGATCTATAAAAAAGAAGGGATCTATAAAAAAGAAGGGATCTATAAAAAAGGAGGGATTCGATCTCTTGTAGGTGTCGGTTGTTGCGAGTGACTTACATTTCAGAGCTGGTAATTGCAGCTTCAGGCCTCCATTCTCTCTGCTGCGTGCCAGCTGCATCATTGGGACACGGGCGACAGTCCCTCTCCAGAGGAACGTACCCATTTCTGATGTCATTTTTGCCGTATGCACTCGCAACGGTGGTAGTATGGACGCGAGGTACCATATCCTGGACGTTCCGAACGTGTTGAGCATGATGACCCTTTGGTGCCCCAGCGTCAGCGTGCGCAGAGAATGCAGACACATTTGTTGCGCGAACTTCCCCACTAGAGCATTACAGTTCATCGTTGTCATCAGTGCCCGTTGCTCAAGACGTGGTGCTCTCTCATCACTTGCTCGAGTCTGGTTTTGAGAATGCGGGAGAAGAGCTTGTAGTCGCTGTTGAGCAGCGAGATCGGACGATATGAACGGGCTGTGTCGTCACCGCCTCTCTTCTTAACCAGCACGATGATGCCATCGACAAACGCTGAGTGCCTCATTCAGCAACAGATTCAACTCTCGGTGGATGATGTTGAACATGCGGTGGTAGAACTCCCCAAGTAACCAAAAAGTTCGGACACCCTATATTTACCTTATATCGCAAAAAGGCCGATTTTCGGGTAGTTAGCGGGCTTGGTGGTTACTTGGGTCTCTCGGATTAACATCGCAGCCTGGAGATTTTCGTGGGGCGCTCGCTGTTATTGCAGACCAGATTTCTGCCGTCGTGATGTCATCCGTGCAGGGTTCATTCGATGGGTGGGATAACACTCTCGCAGACTAAACTGTTCTCATTCTCTTCTATTGGCTCCTCCGAGTACAGCGTCAAGAAGTAGTCCATCATGTGCATCTCGATCGCTCGTGGCTCTGCTATCGTTTCGTCTTGCTCTGTCTGCAGCTGCGTGATTACGGTTCTCTTCCTTCACCTCTCCCCCAATTGGAATATTGACGTTCTCCAGCCACATGTGTTTCATTCATTCGCATGAACGTGTAGGAAAATCTCCGTTGAAGTGCTAGCATTTCACCTTTCAACCGGTTGATGGTGGTTATCATTTAAGGGTGCTGGTAGTACCCGTCGTAGGCTATCCGAAGCTCGCTGTAGAGATACTGATGTTCACTGTGGAATTCATCGAAGATGGCTCGAGATTTCCACATGAAAAACCTTTGATATTGGGCTTAGAGAACAAAATTCACCATTCGATCCAGGAGCCATAGTTTCTGCGCTGTCGGGTCCAATATTGGAACTCGGCAACGTTCTTCTCACTCAGAAGATAGGGCCGAAGGGACCAAAACCCACGGCCATGCTCTTGACCAAGATGGGGGAGGCAAAGTCGGAGTACCAGCACTTTGTGGTCGGTAAATGAGCAGACGTGTGCATGTGTTGCTCGCAGGTGATCACGCAAATCACTGCTGACGTAAATGCGATCGAGTCGCGACTGTGCGTTACGGCAGACGTTCGTGAAACCTGGATCACGCGGACACAGTTTCTCCCATACGTCGTGGAGCTGCAGTTGCTGGACGGCTGTTTTGAAGGCGGGACTAGTGTTTGGGCTGCTAGAATCACTTGTTCGAAGCACGCAATTGAAATCGCCGGCCAGAATGACATGCGCGGTACGATGGCGGAGATAGTAGGCAAGCGTCCCATTGAAGAAGTTCTCCCGCGCTGCACGTAGCGAAGAGCCGGAGGGAGCGTAAACGTTACAGATCGTTGTGTGTTGCACTCTCAGCGCAAGTAGTCGGCCGTCCAAGCTTCTCTCGATGTGAGTGGCCTGGATGTGTTCCTTCAGGGCAATAGCTGTTCCCCTTTTCGTATGGTCCACATTGAAGAAAACAACGTTACCAGGCAAGGAGAGCTGCTCGTTCTCTACTTCTTGCAGACACACAATATCGAGGCTATGGCTGTTTATGAAGCTTCGGAGTGAACGCGCATCGTGGAGTTCATGATGGTGCCGATGTTGATGGACGAGATGTTGTACGACGTGAGAGCCATTTATAAGCTATTGTCCTCGTCCTTCTCGTCGTCGTCGTCATCCCGGCGGGGTTTTTTTACCGACTGTTTTTCCTCGGTTTCGTCTACTACTCGTGAAGACGGAGGATTCATCGGTTTAGTTCCCGTTGCTGCTTCTGCTCTGCGATCGCAGGGCATTTTCTGGCTTTTTGAAAGCGTCATCCAAAACCACGACAGCTTGTGGTGGTGTTAGGAACGAACTTGACGGATTGTGCGCTCGTTGTATTTGCACAGAACCTGCTGCATGCAGGCTGCGTGTGTGTGTTTTCGAGCCTGAGAATTCACTTGGATCTTCGGCAGTTCGGGGAAAACGTCTAACTCTAACGATGGCGGAGTAGGGGATTTTTTACCGTTTGAGCACCGTTTGACTAATTTCGTGCTTGGTGGTTTCGCACCAGCTTTTTTGGGTTGCTGACCGGTTGTTGACCTATTGGCCTGTCCAGTTTGCTTCGTGACGTTCGCGTAGCTTTTCTGGTACAGTAGCTTTTTGTTCTATACACATAATATGCCAGTGTGCGCTTGCTCTTTGCAGTTGCGGCAGGATTGCAGCTGTCCCTTGTAAACAACGAACGCTTGCTCTCCATCAACGGTGACCCACGAGTCAATGTTTCGCTTCACTAGCATACGAGCAGACCATATGCCGAGCGGTACGCCTTCACATTCGTTGCTCTCAGGGTATTTAGAAGGGTATCTAAAACGTAAATACTTCACTAGTGATAAGCGCAATCGAGAAAAACGTATGCACGTCTCAGAAGCTGTGCGATAACTACTCCCTAAACTGTCTATGAAGTTTATGGATAGCCCATTAAGAAAAGTGCTTAACAGGTTGTTTAGACCATCATCCAAACAATTTATGGAATAGTTCTGTCATTTGGTTTACTGTTCTGTTAAGGTATTTGTTTATTATGATAGCTTCTTGCCCAGAACATGTCAATATGAATTCCAATGATGCTATTTTTGAATACTATGTGATTTGAAACGTGATTAGATCCTAGGTTCCGTAAAACGAGGAACTTTGATAGTTTTTTTTAAAGTATATCCTAAATATGTTTTACAACAATTAATGTTTTTAAAATATTAGTTTTCTACGCACTTAGTTTTTTCTACCGAGTTCGGCTGTGCAAATCTCGGCAAAACTTCGTTTCACTGAGATCTCATTAAAAGTGACATTTGATTGCTGAGTCTCGGATAATGCTTATCTGAATCTCAAAAGTAAAATGAAATGTTTGCTGAGATCTTAGTAAATCTTTTTTGCCGTAATACGCACAGCCGAGCTCGGTAGAAAATACTAAGTGTGTAAAAGAAGTACTGAGGACCCTAGATCGATTTGTTAGAAAAATGTTAAACGGAAATTATTGCATTTGTATTTTTTTTTTGTCTTGTAGCCGAACATCAGTTTTTTTTTTTGTGAATCTCAAACAATTTAATTCAAGAAATATTACCCTTTGAATGGGTATATAATCAAAAACATTATAAGCAATAAGAAGACAACATTGAATTTGTGATGGCTATTTCGAAAATACATTTAATAAGTAAGTGCCTTTTCAATCAATTGTTTTTTTTAGATATTTGGAAAACATTAAAACATACTATATAAAACTCTAGACGATATCAAAGATAATACTGTAAGCTACAAAATGGAACCAATGCTTCCAATTGGGAGTGTGCAGAGAATAAATTTAATCATTATATTCTACTACCAAAGTTACCCGCATTATCAATACCCCGATTTACGGTACTCATATATGACTCACATATGACCACCAATAATCTTGCTTACTGTTGCATTCTCATGTTAATTGATGTACCACATTATTGGTATTGGTCCAAGTCAGAAACAGACCAGTTTCCAGGGGCACCAGAAAATTACCCAGGTGTGATAAATAGGCTAACAATGATCTTAATTTGGAATCCTTATGTGATTTGTGATGTTCACACCACCATCACCAGCCAGCTGATTCTAAACTGATCATAAAAACTTATTAAATTGACGTAAAAACTCTCGACCTTAGTTTTTAATTCTCATATGACGGGTTTGGAACTTATCTAGTTGTGGCCAATGTGGTCCTTGGCACTTGATATGACTACTATTGAACTTGTTGATAAAATCTCATGTGAGGTCTCGTATGATGGATTTAGGCCAACCGGTCACTTCTCCGGGGTACCCGTAACATGTTCGTCTCTCTCTTATGTCATTCGTGAAGAAAATCCTTAGGTAATTCGTGACTTGTCCGAGATGAGAAATGAACATTTGGCGTGAGAGATGTGGTGTTAACCACTAGTTAAGAATTGATTTTTGTTTTCTTATCCTCATGTGATTTGAGGTGTTGCATGATGGGTTTAGCAGGGACATCAGATAGTCTAGTCAGTTAAGGCACGGTATTACAAAGCTGGCGGCGGGTAATATTCTTGTTCTGGTCTTTCTGAACCTTCTTCCGGGTTTGGAAATGTTCTCGATTTCTCTGGGCATAGAGTATCATTGTACACATAGAGTATCACATACAAATTCATGCAGCATTGTTTGGCATATATAGCTTATAAGAGCGTCAAAGCCAGCTTAAGAAGAAATTGAAGAATTATGGGCTTAGCAGGTTTCAGGACGTTTCTAGTCTCAAGATCCGTATTCACTGGAACATATTTCGACTATATCCATAAGACTATAATTTGATGGTTGTTCAATTTGGTACAGTGATTGCCACGAATCACGACGCTCTTTATTTCGTTACAGACCTGTTCCGATCTCGCCAAGCTGAACTGGTTAGTATATCAAACAAAACAAATATCTCTTAATGCAAGGTTAGGTTGGATTTATGACATCCTCTGCATATGTTTCATACAACAAATGTAATGGCAGTTCTTGCAATGGACTGTAGCGTTCTAGGAAGTTTTTTTTTTAAGAAAGCATATTTTTTTAAATAAAAATTTGTAAAAAAAGGGAACATAATTAATTTAAAAACCTTTCGGCGACCACATAACAGAATCTGTTCATGTGGCGAAGCATCGATAATTCTGCATACTTTCATGCAAATATGTAATAGAATTTTACATTTCCCGGTTGGGTGCAGTTTAAAAATTGTGCACACACATTGTACTATTAAATTTATTAATCAGATTTTATTGCTTTATGCGTGAAGTTGACGATTGCAAAGTTGAATGTGATATTTAATTAATCTAAATTAAAGACTTAAGGAGGACATTTGCATACAATATAAGGTGTATTTGTTTGTTTGTGTTTTCAAGTCCAAAAATTGAATTTTATAGTACTTATTTAAGAGCAAATTGCTTTGAATGGGGTTTCTGCACATGTATATAACGCTTTTTATACCTAGAATTGAATGATTATGTGTGTTGTGTGATATCGAGGTATCCTCTAACCGAAAATACCAGACCTGGAACTAAACATCCCTCCGCCTGCGAAGCACCTTTAGACTTGATATTCTGTCTCCTATCCCTTCCCCATGGAGGTTCCATCCATGTTGACTTTCTGGTCTGTTTTATGGTATTAGACTTTAATAATGCCTATAAAAAAATTTGAAAAATGTAAAATAATTTTGAAACATCAGCCTTGTTTATACTGAAAATCTTACAATAATTTTATTTGTAAAACGGCCAACATGTGTATCGAAAGAATACAAAGACTATGTAGCTAAACAAAAAATGTAAATGAGAAAAACCTGACGCGTAGAGGGGTTGAAAAATTGAACATGCATATGATGGAATTTTGTTTTAATACATACAGTGTATCTCAAAATTGAGCGTATACCTGAATGGGCAATTTTTTGAAAGAGTGTGAGTAGATAGATTTTTGAAATCTTGAATAACTATTTATTGATTTATCAGTATAGATTTAGACTTTATTGGCAGAGTATGTATGAAGTTTGAGTAATTTCAGTAAAACGGTAGATTTTCAACTTTTTTTTGTCCGGATTTTATTAAAATTAGCGGCATTTTTAAAATCTTTATGATGACTACAGATTAGCAAAATTTCAATATGTTTGGCTCATTATAATTCAAGAAAATGTATTTTTTTTTTAGGAAATCTAGTTTTTCTAAACTTGCCCTAACTTCTAACAGGTAAGGCATCAATGTGAGAAGCAATAGTCAACATGAGGAAACAACGCAACATGTTCAGAATACATCCCATGTTGACTAATAAAAATGCAATCATCAAAACATCAAATCAAATCGAAAAATCTTCTCTGCTGCACCGATACTTTTGCGTGTCGTCATGCAATTCTTTGCAGATGAAATCATAACTTTGACTCCAGTTGAACGTTCCTAGTTCTAAAATTGAGTTTTGCGTTGCATTTTCGTCTGTTTTTTAATTCCACTTTAAGGACATTGACCTCATCCGGCCATTTCTTGTTGTTCACGAAAATCTTAAGAGAATTTTGCAAGCCATGTGCAACGGCATGTCGTTCTGTGCAGCGCAAAAGTGCATGTGTATGCGGCTCGCGCCGATGCACACAGGGCAATAGTGAGAAAGAGACGGAGAATGACAAGAGATGCGGTTATTTAACTCCCGGTCCAAATTTTTTAGGTTGCGCTAAGAACTAACACTAAAACGAAAAATCCCCCCGAAAAAAGAGGCGATCTATGTGCGTGAGTTATGTGTACATATAAAGTGGCCAGCGCAGACCTCTTAAGTTGCGAAAAATGATTCGATCAGGAAAGGAAAGGAAGAAAAACTCACACACATCGGTTGGAGAGGAGTCGGATTTGTAGTAGAATAGCAAATTTTGTATGTGTTCCTTGAGTGATATTTTGCGCATTCTGTCTCTCTTTCTCGTTCTCCAACCACCATCCGCCCGCTCTGCTTCTCAGCCCTTTAGCTGCCAACCGACCCGACTGCTATAAACACAAAACTGCATTTTTGCTGCTTCTTCTCCCCAAAATTCGAGATAATGAACCCTCTTGTATTGTCTATAATGTATTAAGGTCGCGAAGGAACAAAAAAAAACTGAACATTGAACGTATCTACTGCCTCCAAAGCAGGAGTGACGTTTTGCAAACAAGTCAGCCATATTTTAAAACTTATTTGAGCTGCACTACAGTTGGTTACATTATTCGTTGTTCACATTCTCTGATCCTTAGGACTTAGACAAAGAAATGATCTGATGATGTGCTTTTTTGTACCAGTGGAAGATCAATTGCACCTATACAAAGCAGAATTTCAACATGTTTCACTCGGAGGGGGTTTGAACTCTAACCACCCACCTTCCCTCCTGTTTCACGGCAGCAGTCAAACCCCCTAAAATGAGATCTTGTTCATGTTTTGAATAGGTTCTATCTTAGTTCCTATTTTTAAAAATCGATTAACTTTATTCGGTAAGGACTACTTTATGGTTGTCCTGAGCAGTATTGATGCATTTTCTGCGCTCACTTGATAATGAGTAACAAGTATTTTAGGCCGCTTTTTTGTTGGCTATACAGTGATCCAGAGATATTTGAACAAGAGTAAACCAACATAAAATATATTTTAAATCACGTGTTACCAATATTTAGTTGCGTATTGATTTAGGCAGATTTCAAGTTTGTATAGATTTTGGTGTATCGGGAGATTTTTAAATTTTACAAATATCACAATATCACCCGAAAATCGAGTTGTCCAGATTTCAAAAAATTAATTTGTTGTTGTCATGACTATAGTAAGCAAGCCTGTTGCTGTTGTTGCGGCTGATGTTCTGTAGGCAACAAGTTTATGGTTGACCCTAACCACATACAAAAAATCAATTAGATAAACGACAGCCGAGAAGTTGCAGTGGGTAGACGACACCACCCACCACGCTATTCTGAGGATTCCTGTACTTCCAAACTGACCATAACAAAAACAGGCCTGTTGATCATTGCCATCATATTAAATTTTCACTGCATTGAAACTAGTAAAACCAAAGTTTAGGTGATACTTGTGATCGGTTGGTATTTGAAAAGGGTTTGTCCTACAAAATGCATGGCATCGAATAATGCAAATAGATTAAGATAGGGATTGCATGGTGACCTCATGTTTTGTGGCAGATGCTTCAGTAGACACGAGGTGTGACATAGCTCCACGTCTTGCTGAATGACCTAATTTTGAGATACAGGTAAAGACATACTTACTGAGATTCACACCTCTGTTGATCTGTTATAAGATTTTTAGATTTGAACGATGTTGCAAACTAGATATGAGCAAAATGTATCACTTAGATTAATGGTACAGAACCGGTTGACTAATATAGATGATCCGGATGTTCCTCATCGAATCACGTAAAACTAATGCAGAATTTGCATATGTCAAGGAAGTGAGGTATGACAATGTGAAACTAAAAGTTCTTATACATTCGCTTCGATTTTAAATGGAATTGCAAGTATACTGACTAAAATGGTAAGTTTTGACAGTTTATGAATTGAGCGATTTACGGAGTATTCAGTTAAAATCATAACGGATTGATTGATTAATGAAAACTGCCAACATTGTTAATCTAAACTTTGTGTGTATAGTTGTTTGCACATACTATTCCCCTTTAGCCCCATCAATTCTACAGATGGAGACTAACTAGCCGAAGGCTAAAAATCTCCCTAATAAAGATTTAAAAAATGCTACAGATGACATTGCACTATGCTGCAATTAGGAAATTTAGCAGAAAAAAAAATATTCAAGCCGTTCTTATTCGTTTCTGACGGTTGGTTTACATACCATTGGATATTTTGTCCCTTCGACCTTTTGACACTTTCATTCATTGAATCGAAATTCTGTCCATTCGAAGGTTTATCCATTCAAACCTTTAACCATTCGACCTTTTGTCCCTTTAAATTTCATTCGACCTTTCGTCCTTGAATCTTTTGTCTTTCGACCTTTTGTCATAGATTAATTCTTCGACTTATTCTTATGATACGGTGCCTATAAAAATAAATTCTCATACAGTTCATGTGTAAAAACCATCTAGATAACGTTTTCATATGTTGTAATCAAAAATTTACATTTTATGTTCCTTGAGTTTTCTACAAATGTTCCTTTCACAATGCCACACATTCATGTGGGTAGCGAATGCTCAATTCCAAAACGTGACGTGTTAGAGCCAGTGGTTGAAACAGTTGACGTTTTTTACTACTCTCGCTTCGTGTTGTCATGCGCGACAGACTGTTTGTATTCGTTCACTCATGTCCTACCGTCATCTCTCTCACAAAACACAAAAGGTAGAATAACATTCGAGCAAAAAGAAAATTATCAATAAACTATCATATGACATGTGTGATTTGGTTCTAACTTCTCAATTTGGTGGAAATTAAACTATTTCTGATCAGAAATGTTATTACTAGGACATCATTGCTTGCTATTTTCAGAATTCACACAAGCACAACTTCAGCAGCTCTTATTATGAGAAAATCTAAAATACATACATTCGTGACAATCTTCGGCGGCAGTGTCGTATGACAGAGCCTGTCATATGACATGTTAGTTTGGTACTGTACTATGATAGCTTGTTTTGCAAATTTCGGAGGCAAAGGCAGTCGATTATCACAGAAAATGTGTCGAATACCTTGACCGCTTACCAACGACGTAGCCAGGTTTCGAGCTAGGGAGGGGCGAAAAAAAAATTCTATGGAAATTTGGCCGAATGCCATTTCACCGAAAGCCTTTGTATTCTGAGTTTAGGGGGGGGGGGGTCAGTTGTCACTATTTTTTCTGAAGCCTTAAAGAGGAAAAAAAAGGTGGTGAAAAATCGACCAAAAAGTTTGAGATCGCACCATTTTGTCAAATTTGAAGTTTTTTACCCATTCTTAGGTCATTCCTCCAATAAATTTAGTTCACTTTAAAGCCTCATTAATCGTGTTGTGTTTCAGATCGATCCTGAGGTAACAGGCTGTACGCAGTTTGACAATTCCAGGCGTACACTACCTTACTCAAAACGTGACTACGGGCGTCATTTTGTTTTTTACGCCCTGTAAAAATTTCGGAATAAAGACGAAGCTCTAAGCTTTTTGAATTTCAAAACCGCGTCCTTCTATGTTTTTTCATTGGCCCACAAAAAAATTGATTACTTTTTTTGGTCAAACTTTGATTACTTTTTGGCCAATTTGAATGAGAACTTAAGGAACGAAAAGTATATACAAAACTTGTTTAAAATTTTTGGGGAAAATAAAGACATAAAAAAAATATAAGTGTAGCAAGTACGTTCGTATGAATAAGTACGTTGCTAGAACTATCATTGCTATCCTAACTCCTTACCCTTCATCTTCGATTGTATTTCTATCGTATAACTTTTCTCGAATTTAATAAACTTTCTACCCTGTTTTACATCTGACTGAACATATAGATTACATAATGTAAATTAGTTTTAACATAGTTGTTAATGTTTTTGTAGCTGAGTTATTAACGAAAGAGAAAACCGGTGAAGAGAATCGGTCAAAGCAGATAGGTTCAAAAGGTCAAATGTTCAGCTATGTTTAATTAATACTGATGAATTTTGAAAAAAAAACACTTCCAAAAGAGAGATGACATCATTATTTTCATCTATTTTTTTTTGCATATCCAAATTTAAAGCATTCAACTTAATTTCCTTCACAAGGTACATAAAATTTGTTCCAGTTAGTATTCAGCCGCTTCTTTTTAAGTACTGTAGCGTCTCTAGTTGTCGTAGCAAGATATTGTTGTCAATGTTTTGATTTGAAAGGATTGTTTATTCAGTGGTGAAAACACGTTTAAAAATTATCCAAGATAGAACGCGAGAGATGTGAAAAAATTCTGCACACTCACGTTGAAAACTTACGATAAAAATGAACTTTGGACAAATTCCGGGTCAAAAATTTTACCTTGCCAAACGTAATGAGGAGCGCCGGGTAAGTTCAAATTTGTCTTTCTAGACAAAATCGCTCACAAGCTGATGATTTGGTAAGGCATCTGCAGTTGTGGAAAGAAAACAAAGGTTTTCACCACTGGACAACTTTACAAGGAGGAATGTCTACAGAAGGGAATTTTGTAATTAATTCAGTTCCAAAAGAAAGAAGGTTCCGTAAAGTTCTGACCGACTTAGCCAGCTGCTATTACAGCAGGGATGTTATTGATTGGAATAAGCAGAATAATTTCGTTTTTTTTTTTCTTAATTTTATTTCCGTCTATCTTGTTTTCCGTGCTGAGCATCAATGCTACTGACGCCAGGGAGGCAGCTCCCACACCTGGACCCTAACTATCGACCCATCAACTCATGAACCGGGGACCAACGGCTTTACTTCCCTGTGATCAGAGATGTTATGCCTCAGAACATCCCGGCGGCGCCGACTGGGATTGAACCCAGGTTTGTAATTATAGCATGCTCTTTGGTCCATATACATATTTTAAAAATTTCTGTACACCAAAAATTGTGATTTTTTAAAGTATGCCATTCGATTACCTATAGCTTGAAACGGATAATGTGATTGGAATCAAGTCGATAGGTTGTATCGTTGTCGAGAAATCGTTGAAAACGTACCGTGTAAATCGCGAAAAACCGTGTAAAAAAAAACCGCGTAAAAAAACCGTGTAAAAAAAAGACTTCAGTGTACTACTGTGCAAGATGAGAGGTTTTTAGCGAAAGGTTTTAAAATTTATCCGAAAACCTGACAATTTTTTTCCTTTAAGGTGATTCCTTGTAGAGTCCACAAATGGCCGCTACACACTTAGAAAAATGAATGTAAATTTAGGTGCTCTGAGACTGACATATACGAGCGTCAATGTTGACATAAAATTGAGTCATAATAGACGTGAAATTAAGATCAATCAAACGTACTTTCGAAAAATTTTATTCTCAGAGCACTTCATTTTACATGACATGTTTGTTTACGTCTCATCCTTTATGTCAAAGATGGATTCCGTCACGTGTAAGATTAGGTATTTCTAAGTGTGTATGTATTCTATACATGCACTTCCACTGCGGTTTTTCAATTACACAAATCTCGGAAATCAATGCCCCATTTCACCTGAAATTGCTACTTCATGTATGCTGCAGTGCAGCAAACGTGGAGTAACAATTTGAATATTGCACGTGTCGTAGATGCTGATATTTGTGCACTTAAAATTTTGAAGTGGTGTCGAGAATAAGGATGTCACAGCGATTCACGTTAAAACTAAATAAAAAACCTACAGAATTATACCCTTAGCGTTTTTGGATTGTATTTCCTCTTGGAGAAATGACACATTTTGTGCGACCAAATTCTTAATAGAACAGACTTTATGTCTTTCATTTAAAAGCAAATAACTCCGCAGGGTGGAATACCTTTAACTGAAATAGCTTTTAATTGAATGTCGGTTGACTAAAACAAATTTAAATTTAAGATCACTTGGCTGTCAAAAATGAGTCAGATGCACATTGAGATGCACTTAAAATACATTTGACGAATGGATTGATTATGAAATACATATCAGTCAGAACAATCGCTAAGCTAGTGTATGAAAAAAATGGTGATGACGTGTATTATACAATAAAACAGGGTAATGCCTTGTTCAGACTACAAGAGAATTTCGAACAGTGGATGAGAAAATAATCTATAACACAATGGATGCCAGTCTACCGGAAGATGACAGCATGAATATTTCGGGTCCTGCTGATGCTGAAGATGACTTTCAACCAGTTTCTGATGAATCTGCTCTAAACGCAATTGACGTTATGATCAGATATGCCTGGCCACTTCAATTTTCGTTGCGTGAGATAAGATCAAATGTGTTCGAGAAAATATAAGATTGAATCCAATCTTGAGAAAGTTATTATCAGGCATTTGAAATGTTTTATTCTTTACTGAATTGAATAGTTAATTTGGTCGATTTAAATGAGAATATTTTTTTTTCATAAAAACACGGATTCGAATAAAGAAATAGAAGTTGAAATCTCTTTTTATCATTATTTCTCTGATGTTTTCTTTGAAAAACAAATCAAGAAAAAAAAAAGTTCTTAGTAACCATTTTAACCATTCCTGGAGTCCTGGATAAAATCGTCAACCTCATCGAAGCGCAGTACGAGGATTTCACGTGCAGTGTCCTGCATAATAAACAAATAAAAAATATCTGGGTCGTCGCTGGTGTGAGTCAAGGATGAATTTTATCACCACTACCGTTTCTCATCGTAATTGACGAGATCATGATAGGCGTAATAGACCTGTACCGTGATCGTGAGCTTTGACCATCTCAACGGCTTCGGTTCATAATGTTGCTTTATTATCACTATCTATTACCATCTATGCACATTTGTTTTATAAAACATGATGGTGTTCTGGATTTTCAAAAATAACTGTTTGTGGCCAGATTTAGCTCACAATTATTAACGAGGGACATGCAAAACCCAAGACCAGCAATACTCAAGTAGGTAAAAGGCAAGCACAACTATTTAATGTAACTTTAAAGTAATGAAAGTAATGAAAATGATTTGGCCAAACTTATTATAGTTAACAGTACGCATAATGTAATTAATTTTATTGAAAATGTAGCTATCGGATTTAATTACGAAATTACAACTGTAATTGTAGGACTCAGAAAGTCACT
The DNA here is from genome assembly GCF_037179485.1 of Ochlerotatus camptorhynchus. Lineage (NCBI taxonomy): Eukaryota > Metazoa > Arthropoda > Insecta > Diptera > Culicidae > Ochlerotatus > Ochlerotatus camptorhynchus. Next base: position 249,559 of record NW_027041103.1, read on the forward strand.
AACGATGTAATTAAAGTAATTATAGCTGTTATTAATGGAGTAAATTTAATTACAGCTGTTGCCTACGTTGGAGATGAAGGTTAGCGCGTGCACCTAGATTTTTTTTTAACTTTATAAATTATACTACATTATAATTTTTTGCGTTATAATACTGCCTCGTAAAATAACTATTTCAATGGATTTTCAGGAATTTACAGATTACCGGAGATCTATTTATGACCATTTTAGTTTAAGAATCTTAAATTCACGCATTTACTTTGATTCTTATTGAATAAATATAACAATCACTGCAATATATGTTTCTTGAAGTTGCCAATTTCACGTATGTTCCGGATATTCTGGAAGGCATAGTCCAGATCTAGTTCATTATTGTTAATTTACATATTCTTCATAATTTAAATTATTTATATGAATTATTAAAAATAAAAATAAATTATGAAAAATCATGCTACGATTTTATGCACGTTCCAGAAACTAAAATGTGCATATAATCGTATTGCGTATTATGCACATTATAAGTGCGATTATAAGTACCGAGCGCTAATAAAAGTACGCTTTAACGTTAAATCGTTTTGGTGTCTTCGGGGTACATATTATTACTATTCATCGGTTCATAATAAGTAAGTGCGCAAAAGCCACCAATACGATACACGACAAAGCGCACTTTTATTAGTGATTTGGCGCTTTTGAGCAGTCAAGCTTAAATTGCAGCATACAATAATAAATTCAAAAATTATTTAGAAATAGATCCACCCTCCAACCGTAAAAAAAAATATTGCCTGATGCAAAATGTGCATAAAACTAACCCAAATCTAAATGAATGACCACGATATAAATCATGGGTTTGATCTTCCTGGAAAGGGCATCCATTCCGGTGAACAATGCATGATGGATCCGAAATGCAGCGGCTCGTAGATGAATGGCAACGCGCTTAAAAAATCGTCAGCGAATTAGTGACTAAAACACATCTAAACTAGTTTCAAGGTTGTCTGAATCTGCAGTCAACGCTCATTTTTTAAGGATCGCATTTTTTTTGCATTTGGACTACCGCTGCTGCTGTTGTCGGCGCTATTTTTCTCCAGCAAATATCGGACAAAGCGATGCAACGTGACCTAAATATACATTTTGCCAGACACGAGAAGCAGAGTACGGGAACAACAAAAAGAACCCACCACAAGCAGCGCATGTGAAGCACAGATCGGCGATGATAGAGTCGTACAAGAATCTAGAAGTATGGACTGCGATTTCCTACAGACGGTGGTTGGGTATCGTCCCTAAATGCCGCTTCTACAGGTACAACAGAAAATCCCAGTTCATTGGAATTAATTCACACTGTGATTGCATCTGATGAACAAAATTTGTGTTTGGTGTTGGTAAAGTGATGCATGGTTTCTGAAGGCTCCTTTATTTGTGCGCTTCTTTGCATCGTCATTCTGCTTCGATTTGGCACTTGGATCTAGCAGAACTTTTCGCGTCGGTCCTGCACACAATGAGGATGTGTGTGAGCGAATAGAGCGACTACTCGATCGCCATGGCTCGGTAATATAATCCGAATAACGAAGAAAAACGAAGAATATAATGTTCCGGGGAACGATCGTAATAGAAGTCTAGACGTGTTTTTTGTGTGGATAGTTTGCAGCAGTAAAATACGAGCTAGCCGTACATGACTCTCTCAACGAGATTTCCGCTATTGGCCGCCATGGGTGGCAAAACGGCCTACTATCCCTCACGACAGTAAGAAAAAGGAGGCCCGTCTGATCTAGTATTCAATGAAAACTGTTCGTAAACATGAAAAGAAAACTAGTAAACATTTTCATTCATGAAACCGATTTACGACGGCATTGGCCCTTGCTCTATTGCATAGTAGTGTAAGCGCCGGTAACGGTCCTAGGTTACACAGCGTGCACTTGCTTTTGAGTGGCATCGTATCGTACGAGCCGGGTGGAAAATTCACTGCAAACAAGACATACCACATGCGATGGATGGGATGGCACAACTCGTCGACGTACCATAGGTTGGTTTGTGAGGAAAGAGCGGTAAAACTCATTCGAACCGTTTTCCATCATAGAGAAGCCGAAGCAGGCGTCATAGGTCTTTTTCCCGATGCGCACCGTCTGCTCTATGTGACCGTACCGTACTTGCACATTTGCCCCAGTGCCGATGTTGTGAGTAAACCAAAAGGAAGAATTTTTGCATGTGCGAACATTTTCTGTCGTTTTGTTTTATTTGCAGTTCTATTGAGCGGGTACTACGGCACTAACGTTCAACAGGTGGTTTCTAGCAACAAAATTGCTGACATGCTTATTTAGAGCCCACCAATTTTTATAGTTGGACACTTTGTCCGATTGAAGCATTTGATATGAAAACTTTTTTTTTTTTGACTTACCCTTATCGTTCTCGTGAAGGAAAATTTAGACACTCACTGTTCGTTCACCACATCATTACCAGACAGTCTTGAGTTTGTTCATGCTAGAACTTATCTTCTATTTTCATCCGCTACAGGATAGGACAGTTCCGTCTAAAATTCCACTTTTCAATGCAACAAATTAGTTCCGGTTCGGCTCTGTTTACAAAAGATTGCACATTTTCAGCATTCGAAACTGCATTTATTTTTCATTTGCGCCAATACACAACTTTCTTTTCCACCCTAAGTATCACGTGAAGTTACTGCATATTATCTATATCACTGCACTATAGTCCGCCTAGGTCTACTAAGATCCAATTCGAACACCACTAGGAGCCCACCACTTCACTGAGATGCCACACAGATGAGCGAAAACGCAGCAGGCGAATGCAACAAGAGAGTCCGAACTATGAACACGACCTGTCCAAACGCTTTCTTCTTTTGGTCTAAAACACTATCAAATATTTTGGCAATATTATTCGAATGTTTAAACGTTGCACTAATGCAAACAGGCAACACATAAAAACCCCGAAAATAATACAAGAAAAAAAAAACGCTGTCAGACAAGAGCTCGCGCGTATAATGCAATTCGTTTTATTTCATTGTTATGTTTCGCTGAGTCTTTTTTTTCTCGCTCTCGTCTCATATAATATTTTGGATATTATATATTATTATATAAATTGACCCCTCTCGTCTAGTCCTCGTATTGGTCCTCTCTAAAAAACAACATTATAAAAATTTGTTGGTTCAAAAAATTTTCAATTGCACCTCCTTTCCTATCTTTCTCTTTACATTAATCGGCGGTCCTATATTTTTGTTTGTAACACTATGCATTTTTTGCAACCAATACATGCTTAACGGACTGCCAAAAAAACGCAGTACATGCATATGTGGTACATACATTAAAAACTAAAACCTGCGAGCCCGCAAGTAGGCGATTCGAAGAGATGGGTGATGGTATTCTGTAATACCACGTTGAGCATTGCAATTTTGCACATATACATATTTAATTAAATTATCATTATAATTTAAACACAAAATCCACACAAAAATAAAAATTGTCAAAAAAAAAAAGAGCAGGCGAAATAAAAATAAAACATACACAACCAAAACTTCCAAAAAATAACGCAAAAAATGCACTCAGTCTATGCACGGACGAGAATAACGTGGTCGTGGTCGTCGTCGTCATCATCGTCATCATCCACCAATTCAATTTATTATAAAAATTCGCCGAAAAGAACGTCTGCATGTGTGTCGCTGCAAATTTGGACGCGGTTTCCTGCATGTGTACCAAGGTATGAGCGAGAACGAGCGAACTGCAGTTGTGTGCTTGTGGAGAGGCCCCATGATAATACAAACAACTTTTTTTCTTGATAAATGATTAATATGTAGAGGCTAAACAGTCACTCTGTTTCATTAAGTGGATGTATTCGGCAGCCTGAAGTTGCCAGTTTATCTGTGGTTTGAACTGCGCTGCTGGGATTCGGCACTTTCTGGCGTGAAAACAGATCTTGTGACACTTCGTCATTGAAACCGGTCATTGTTGTTAGGGATTCAGACGTATACCTCTCGAATTACTATATATCATTGCTATTCACTGCGCTGCGCTGTCTATTGGCAAATCAAAGTTATCCCCCGTGGAAAACAGAAGAACTATGAACGTGATGATGATTAAATCATTTTCATTTTTACACGGGAATGTATTCGAGTGCAACCTTAAAATGCTCTTATTTTTCAAATGGAGAATTTAAATTAATTGGGTTGTTTTTAGAGGTATTGAGGTGAATACATATTCGTTGTCTGCTTTAAAAATGGAACCGAAATCCAAAATTTCATCAATTTTGGTACACTAGAACTATTTTAAATAAGTACGATTACATTAGAAAAAATCACCATTTTAGCACCCCTCGGCGGGACTTTGTATGGGAACGAGCAGTCTATGAATAGATTTAGTGTCAGCGATCAAAAATTTAAATCTTTACTTTAATATATCTACGGGATCGATAAAAATATCACTGTGCTCAGAAAACAAAGCTCTATACTCCATATAAATCAGTATATTTTTCGAAGTTAATTAACCCCACCCCCCAATTCGGTTGCTGCTACGATGATAGAAAAGTTGAAATCTACACACTTTATTTTTATTGCAATTATTGCGAAAAAAAAAACAAGTGTGTATGTACAAAACTAAAAATCTGAATAGAAATTAAATTGTTTTCATTATATGGCTATTGAGTAGCGCTTGAGCTTTCTACTAATGTAGCACCAACCATGATTTTATGAAACTAGTTTGATTGCAAAAGAAATGCATTTTAAGATTACAGTGTTATACTTAATAATTATTTTGAAATCATCATCACTTTCATAGTTCTTCTATTCTCCACGGGGGCCAACTTTGATTTGTCAACAGAGTATACTGCCTATAATCGCATATCAGTCCCATATGAATTTTCGTCAGAGTTTTTTGAGATAACAACGCTATCAACTGATCTGTTCGAGAAACAGTACGATGAGTAGTTTCCAATGCATACAGTAACTTCACGTTGCACGAGGTACGATCTAAGCCAGCTGCAGAAGGAAACAGAACATCCAATTTTTTCAAGCTTTGCTAGCAGAACGTCATGCACAACTCTATCAAACGCAGCTTTAAGATCAGTGTAGATGGCATCCACTTGAAGTTTCTTGCATACATTTTCCATACAGAACGACGTAAAGCTGACGAGATTAGTTTCCACGGAGCGGCCAGGAAAGAAACCATGTTGACATGTAGGCTGCATTTGTCCTCAGTTGTCACTGCTACGTCATTGCCGAGAAACATTTTTGACGGCAGTCCAGTTTCCTTCCTCTTAGTATTCACAAACGACCAGAATCCCTTGGGGTGGCATTGCAGATTATGTTGAGTACGAATTACATACCTCTTGTAAAGAAGCTTGTTGTAGTGGCGATAATCATTGCTGGCAATTGAAAAATTTCGCTTGGTAAGGGTACATCGTCGATGAGTGAGAGCACGGAGAGCTCTAGATCGCACTCGTTTCAGGTTGCGGAGAGTAGCGTTAAACCAAGGCGGTTTTCTTGGAGGTTGGCACTTCGGTACTGAAACACAAACACAGTCGCGCAAAAGGCTATTATATCGAGCGGCTGCTGTATCGATATCAAGGTCATTCAACACGTTCCAGTTGATCCGGGACAATGAACGTCTCAGCAAACGGATATCGGTCTTCCGGAAATTGAGCCGAGTGGCAGTCATGGTTTCATCAAAACGAATTTGAGATCCGTTCGCGATAGATATATCCAAAGCAGGGTGGAAATTGTCAAGAGGAACGATGACATCAGGCGCTTCAACGACGACACAGTCCAGAAGTGCACTTTCGCTAACAAAAACCAAGTCAAGAAAACGAGACTGGAAATTGGGAACAAGGTTTATCTGGCTCAGTCCATGAAAAGCCGTGCCGTCAACAAGCAAGCGGCTGGCAGGAGTAGTTGAAGATGCAATCGGATCTGGAAACGCATAACCCTGGCCTGAGGGTGACCAGCTAAGCCCAGGCTGATTAAAATCACCAAGCAGAAGAAGCACATCCGTTATATCAGCCATAGACGATGCAAATTCTGTAGCATCCAGATGAAGCTGCATTGTGGTGCAGTCATGTCGACGTTCAGGGGGAATATACACCGCTCCAATGAGGATGTCCCGCGAAGTGAGGTTGACCTTAACCCAAACCGCTTCAATTGTAGTAAATAGTTCGTTGGAGATTACGCAGGAGGCGAATTCGTTGGAAACAGCGATGAGCACACCACCACCGCGAGTACGAATGCTGTTGGATGAATTACGGTCTAATCTGTAGACAGTAAAAGAGTCACCAAACAGTTGCACTGAATTGATCCTCCCATCGAGCCAAGTTTCCGTGAATACATAAACTTCATATTCCCCGTCAAGCGCAGCCAGATAAACATCGTCCAATTTAGTCATGAGCCCCCTGGTGTTCTGATAGTAGACACGTAAACCGCTAGAGGGTTCGGTGCGAGCCGTGTCAATGATAACATGTCCAGGATCCGCACGAGAGAACGGTGAACTATCAGGCAGCGAAAGATCACCTGACGTAGAAAGGCTCGAAGTGGTGGCCATAAGCGACGATGAACTGAAACGAAGTGGCGGATCAACAGTTGAATTCACATGGACGAGTTCATACTTGCCGTAAACGAGTGGTTGGAAGACCCCTTCACCAGGCCCACACACAGGGCCGGGACGGCTGCAGGTCGCTGGCGGGAATGGCTCGACTGTGGCGGGGGGCTCGGGGGCTTCCATGATGCCAACGGCAGTGCGTCCCAGTAAACAAACAGAAGTTGATTCATCATAATGGTGTAAGTCGTCAATCTTCGGCAGGACTAGATCAGAGGATCTGAATGCTTCTTCCGGTGAATTTTCTGTGGAGCGTCTCGGCTTCTGGTATGGTGGGGCTGGTATACTGTTAATGTTATCTTCAGACCACAATTGTCGAGGAGCAGACGTATACAATGGCACTCTGGAAACCAAGAATTGTTCAGACAGAGCAGTTGTTGCTTGCTGATTATACTTGCCTACAGTTGGAGTTTGGAAGACCCCCTCTCCTAACTCAAACGCAGGGCTGGGACGACTGTTGAACGCTGGCAGCATAGGCTCGACTGCGATGATAGGATCAGGGGCTTCCACAAGGCTAGTTGCAAGTGTGCGTCCGAGTGTCGAGTTGAATAAAGCAGGTTGTGCTTTTATCGGAAATGATCGGCTGTAGGCATAATACATTTCAGGAAGTGGATTGTTCGAAATAAGGTCGTACTTGCCTGAGATAGGGTTTTGGAAGACCCCTTCATCAAATCCAAACACAGGACAGGGACGGCTGGAGGTCGCTGGCAGGAATAACTCGACTGTGATGGATGAATTAGGGGCTTCCATAACACATATGGCAGGCGTGTATAGGAGATTAAAAGCAAAACAAAATGTACTGTGGTGACAGCTACGATCGGGTTCAATAACTAAAAACGTGACGATAGATTTATTTTATTGAATGAATTTACTGAAAAATACTTGTTATTTTGATTGAGGTTAAAACCTATGCGTACTGAACGTAGCAATACGCAAGCGATACGAATCTAAAAAGATTGAAAAATATCTTTAAAGTGAATGTGTTCCAGTTGCTGAAAATCATGATGCGGATATTACCATAGTTGAAATCTTGGAGTTCGTGGGAGAATCGGTGCGGCCAATCAGAGAATGCTTCACCGTTTTTAACGCCAACCACATCAAATGCCTGGGATACCGAAAATATGATGCGAGTAGTCTTCATATGATCTGATACGTAACTCAAAGCTTCGATCATCGCTAAGGTGTCGAAGATTCCTTGGTTCAAAATTTTGGAGGTGGATCGAGACTTCATTCGTGTGATGTCTCACCTCATGTCCAATCAATATTCGTTAAACGCTCACTTGATCCGTGTTGGGCTGGGGGACAGCAATCTCTGTCAATGTGGACAAGTTTACCAGGACGCAGATCACATTATTTGGTCTTGTGATGAGCATCGTGGAGTCAGATCTGAGCTACATGATTCCCTCCGAGATCCAGGTAGACAACCTAATGTTCCAGTTCGGGATGTTTTGCTTGGACGCGATATGGATTTTATGATTTCTTTAAGAATATTGACCTCAGATTGTAAGTTTGATTAACCTTGTGTTTAGTTTATATTTTGTGTGCTGGTGGGTTTTTTACTAATAGTAGAACTCCACTGCTGTCATCAAGTTGAATAGGAATAAGTTCATGTTTTAGGAATAATGAAATATTTGTATCATAAATCATATTTCAAGCCTCCTTCTCCCTCTCCCCATCCATGAAACTGTAAATCTCCACTAACCTTGATACGACCGCGAGTACTCGGTTCAATTCCTTCAACTGTAGATTTTAACTTTAGATGTAAGACATTAATAATGTATAATGCAAAATATTATTTGGTTCTGTAAAGTTTATTCGATTGAGCCTGTACAAATAAATAAATTTACAAAAAAAAAATCCCCGCGGCACCAACACCATTTTTGACGTTCTCCTATTCACTACTATTCACTAGCTTCTATTAAAAATTCTTTCTTGATGCTGAGTTATATGTTATAGCAAGGGCTCCAGTCAAGCTTCTTCCACAGGACATAAAATATTAGAAAATTTAATCCTCCCAGGACATGATTTCACTTCGATCATAAATTAATAAAAACATAGAACTTTACACACTGAGGCCTGATGTGAGAAACGTCCTCAATAAACTAATATCGTTATGTCGGGGAGACTTGGTATTTATTTTTTATAGAAAATATCGAAATAACATAACTTTCAAATTACAACATGCCACGAATTGACGATTATATCCTTTAAAGTTTTTATTTACTGGGATCGTAGAGAACTAAATTTGTTATAATAGTGAGCTAATGGGTTATTTTGACCAAAGTTCGTACGATGCCTTGATATCCAATAAATTTGTTGATGACGAAGTCTTCGAGCAGGAACGTTAAAGTGGTAGCAGAGTTGGACAATCGACGTTACCTGAGACTAGGGTTACCCTCGTTACTGCGGGCTCACTCAATGTGCTTGTCAACTATACAAACATTCAGAAGCCACATAATTAGTTACTCTTCTTATTCATTACCAAATATTGTTATCTCATAGAAATCAACCGTTGTTTTTCGTAAAATATTTTTATTTGTAAGCTAAACAGCAGAAACCAACAGACTAAGCAACGAGAGCATATATACCAGCACATTTTTTTTATGACACAGCCCAGCTTTTAATCACAATAAAACATACGTTGGCGAAACGTAACGTAAACATGGGGGCTCGAGCATTCCTGGCTCAGATCTTTAGGTGGGAATCAACCGAGAAATAGCAAAATCAATTTTACACTTGAGAAAATTTTCAAGCAATTTTCCATTGCTTGCAAAATAAAATCGGTTAACTCCAGAGTATTCAGGGGTTACCATATTAAAATATTTAAAAGGAGGAAGTTTTACTTGAGTTTTGGTGAAAATGGAGGACAATGCACACAGTGTGCAAGGAGTGCGCAGAAAAGTAAAAGTAATTAAATGCTTCGCACTGTTGAAATTAGGCTTAAAATATTGCTAGATTTGACTGGAAAAGAAGTGCGATTATTCGCATACACTATGCTATGCTAAATGGAGGACAGTGCACATTTTTTCTTAATTTAAGGACAATGAGATTTTATTTGATGTTTTGAAAAAATCCCAATGGGCAATGTTGTCAATCCGACAATAGCAATGGAGGTGCGGCGCAAACACTGGCATGATAACCGAACCACGGCGTTAGAGGAAATACTTCGCCAACCCAAGCGTCCACCACAGATGACAAAGCCAACTCAGAGGAAGATTACGAACTGATTGTACGGCAAGGACTTTTAGCGCAAAACAAAGAACAAGAATTGGAACTAGATGCACATGAGGATCCAGTGGAGGTGTCCTGGTGTATTTATCCTAGGCAAAAAGTAAGCTCCAAATTCGCTATTATCGTCGTCGTTGGCAGTACTATTCGCATATTTTAAATTAACCATCGACTGAACGAAATACATGAATTATCGCGTATCTTAATCGTTAGCTACATACTAAAAGAGAACTTAATCTTACGAAGCGCTGTGGATTGTTAAAAGATCATCGGTAGTAGAGGCTTATCCGTGGAGTTTGAGTTTAAATAAATCTCAGATCCTATTATATTATTATTATATATTCAATGATAAATATTTAAAACCGGATCCAAACACAACTGGAAGAAGCAGCGTAACATCATTTGATTTTCTCTAATGCATACATTACTTGTTGATATATTTATTTGTATACTTGTAAATTCTTACGTAATCAGATTCGGAATATGAGTGATGAGTGAGCTTACTGTGTTCGCCAATGCTCCCTTTAGGCTGAATTCAATGATTGAAATCTTTAAGTTTATTTTCAGCTCTTCGATGATGGAACTTTTTTAGATTAATATTATAATAATTCACGTTCAGGAAAATACAAAAACATTGTAGTGCATGCTTACAATTGCATGAAAACTGTTAAATGTCCAAATAACCTCGATTTTTTGTCTATTAATTCATTATTAAAGTTTGCCAACATTCTTAAAAGCATTCCATATTGCGTTAAGCCATTCCATGGTTCATAATAATTTTTTTTTTTTTTTTTTAATCTTTATTTTAGAGATTTTTAGCCTGAGGCTAGTTCATCTCTTAGGTTCATAATAATGTATTTGTTGCAATTCCTATAAAATATCAAAAGTTTAAATCAGTTGAATGTATTGAGGTTAACTAAAATCGAGCTTATTTGTATTTTGTACCACTTGTTTATTTTACATTATTCATATTTTATATACTGCATGACTAGTAAATTACTTTTATTTCACATGTTTAAATCTGTAACATTTATAGAAAATAGTTGTCCTGCAGATCCTGATGGACCAGAAGGTGTATCAAATAGCATATCATACCTTTTATTTTATTATAATATAATATGATCTATGGTTTTCAGAATTTGGATTACCCAGAGAATCAATTCTATACCATCATACATTGGGTCGATGTTCTTAAATTGTTTTACCTTTGCAGAGTTTTGTTATTTGAAAAATTATTCGTGGATACTTGTTTTTATAACTCTTGTATGCTCAAATAACCTCGATTATTTAGCAAATTGATTCTTTACTTAAATAGTAGATCCATTAAATAGGCAAAGTTGAGTTCAATCATACCTTGCAATTAAAATATTCATATATAGCATGAGTTTAAAGAAATTGAGTGACGAAGATCGAGGTTGTTTGTATTTTGTTATATTTTATTAATTATAAATCGACGAGGATCCGGAATTTTGACGTTTGTGTTTGAAGGAGATACCTGCGATGGGTCCAAGAAAGTCTATGAGGAGGCCGGTTGCTGTTGGTGCAGCTCCACTTGGTTATTTGAGGTGAGATCATTCCTTTTTATTTATTTATACAGTAACTCCTCCCTAAGACTAGGGGCACGCCTTTGGAGGGTGTTTCAACACCCCGAAGGGTATAAATAGCGGGACCTTTCAATTAGAATCGGATCCTTGCGATAAATGCAAGAATGACAACTGTACAAACAATTTCTCAACAGTGACGAAGTAATATGACATGCACTAAACTAAGGACACGGGATATACTATAATAGATCAAATTACTGGTCGCAGTAGTGTTAGCTAGCAAAATAGTTTTGGAGAGCGTTAACTCAACTTTTTCACAACCATTATTCAATTTGTCAGTCGCACTGAATAACATCAGCCAATAAACGCTAATGTCACTTCTATGCAACTATTAATCAACTTTCAACTTGTAGCTGCAAAACAAAGCTAATGAAGTGAATACATAACTCATCTAATGGGTTCTACACAACCAACCACTCTTGCTGAATAACATAAACATCAAAAGTGCTCTTTCAACAACTAAGCAACCTGTAGTCAACAAATCAACTGTGTTAGAGCTACTTTGGAAGCATTTTTACAGTCATCTAGGTTTATTTTTAGACGCGTGCAGTTTTACACCTTTTACTCCGCTCCTTTGCAAAGCTGAAGTAACTAGTCGAGAAAAGTGATACATGAGCACTATTATAAAGCCGCTACTCAGTGATCTTGTTGTAAAAAGTCATGTAGATGTGTTTACGTCAGTTCAAAGTGTTGTCGTAGCGAAGTTGGTAGTGTCAAGGTTTGCTAATGTGGTCGTCACGAGTTCAATTCCAGATTCCGGCAGGGTAAAAAATTTAGTGAAGTGATGTGCTCATTTATAACTAATTTTGATTAATTTGATTCACAGCAAAATAAACTCAATAAATTCCTCAAAAAAAAAATAAAAAAAAACTGTTAAAAATATTCAACCCGGCTTCAAGAGAAAGCTGTGTAGTGTTTATTGGATAACCGGGAAAAGGTTGAATAAGTGCCTTTCAAATTCACACACAACTAAATAGCAGGATAACCGCTGTATAGAGGCGTAAATGGACATACAATAAGAGCTTGTCCCAAACGTCCCAACAGCCATAAGTAGCTGACTAAGTTCGCCAGCTTTGCTTGTATATAGGTTGAGTAAAGGTTACCTCATATCGTATAACGTTTGAATAGGGTTTTTGATCTAATTTCCGTTCTACTAAGCACAACCCGCGCTTTACCTCTCTTTTCTGAATGAGTTTAAACAAAAAATAGAATATTTCTGTCTAAGATGACTACCAAATTTATTCCCTTTTCTATACGTACCGTTAGATTTGATAAAGAGGCACGAATTGTTAAGATGTTGTTTAAAATATAATACTGCTTCTTGAGTCTAAATTCATTCTACGAGTTTCAATTCCGTCCTAACGCATTGAAACACCATTAGATTTTCTTCGTCCTACGGATAAACGTAGAAAAAGGGGATTCGCTAGGAGCGCTTCTTTTGTTTTGAGAACAATGAGCGTAAATATTCATACAATGCGCTCTAACAGGATGAACTAACGCATCGGAACAAACCAGTTATTGATTTGTACACGGTGAAATCATTGATATTATTGATCTTTTCTGATCGATAGAACGGAAATGGGCGATTACGACGAAGTAGCGCTTTACCCTACAGCTTGAGGCTGTATAAATGAAATGAGTAAAGCGTTTACATTGTGAAAATTGTTAGTTGGGTGATGAGTCGTATGACATAATAATAAAACGTCTTTGCGCCTACACCAAGATTATCCTCAACTTCTGGAAATAAGTAATCCCCGAAAGTTTTGGAGCCTCCATAGATGACGAAATCATAGATAGCTTGCCCTAGCTCTCACGAAAATCTTGTAACCTCATTTCTTAGGCTTATTCTTCAAATATTGTCGCCGATTGACCACTTTGTCAAGCAGTTTTGGCGTGACTTTCTACCAGTGATTTCACAAAACTGGACCAACTAATTTCATTTTTTTTATGAAACGCACAAATGTTGGCTACTTTTCTCGAGGTTCTAGAAGAAAAAATCTCAAAACAATGTTTTATTTCAAAGTTCGAGTGGTAGTAAACGTCATTTTAAGTGCTCGAATAAAGTGGTTAATTGCCAGCCATTTTTTCTTTGTAGGGCACCATCATTCATCAAGACCACCTTTTTCATTCGGTATTTTTCTAAAATTCGTCTGTAGTTTGTCCAAAATTGGACAAAATTTGAAACCCGGATCATCATGTTGCTTTGTGTTGTCTGCAAAATGTAGATATTTTCGTATTATTTATACTTTTTCAGGGGCATGATGTTTTTGACCTTATCGTAACCGATTGTTGTGCTCCAGTAATCGGCATAAGCCGGAAGCTGACAGATTCCTATTAGCAACTCAACTGATTAACGCATGAACCTTTCACTTGGACCGAGTAAGCATTGGAACAACGATATATTCAAATATATTATCGAAAAAAAAAACATCTTGAAGTACTCGAGATGCGTTCGTATCTTGGCGGGAACTTCAAAGTTATCTTCTGAAATTTCAACTTCGTAGGAAAACTCTGGATCAAAACATAAGGATCTTTTTCCTGAACATCTTCGTTTTAATAATAGTTCTTTCGTGGTTCTCTGTCTTTTTTTGTGAGTGTGCTGGGAATGTGATATTTCCGTATCATTTTCAGTTCCAGTTGGGTCGTTTTTTTGTATATGATATGATGTTTTAATATATTATAGTGGTATTAAAACAAGATGTACGTTTAAATAACATTTTAAGATAAAAGCAAAAGAAAACTATTATGGAAAATGTTGAAATCTAGGATGTATGTAGAAAATATTTATAATCCTCATATAAAACGTGGGATGTTTTCTGCATCACTTAAAATAAATTTATACAACAAGCCGTTCTAATTATTTTTCAAAAAGATGTTTTATGTGTTACTTGAGGTACTACTTTTGAGTAAATAAAACGAACAATATGTTGGTTGCTTTTCTCATCAACAATCTGGACCTTTCGTCCATTATACTTTTTTGTCCCTTTCGAAACTTTTGTCCATTCGACCTTATGTCCATTCAACGTTTTGTGCATTTCGGCCTGTTGTCTCTTTCGACAGTAGGCTATTCGACCTTTTTTTCGATTTTGACGTTATGTCATTGACCTCTTTGAATGCCCAAGTATTAATGCTGATCATTGAAGTTTAATCAAAATATAAGTGCTAGAACCTGTGTACATATCCACACTTATACAGCCATTCCATAGCAAAACAATATAGTGGTTCTCAGAATTTTGTAAAAAATGTAGTTTTATTCATTATTGCAAAATATTAGACCCGTATATTTTTATTTTGTCATTAGGGTGACCATGTAAGTGTGGCCCAAAAATTCGATTTTTTTTCCAAAAATTACTTTTTTCAAAAATAATATTAATATTTTTTTATTTATTTTTAAATATTCTACCAACTTTCTAAATAAATTTTCAATTAAAAATTATATATTATGAACGATTGCTTGCAATAACATTGATGCACCGACAAAATTACCAGTGCTGGCAACAATGAAACGTAAAGTTGCATGGCTCACATGGGATTTTTGGTTCACTCCCAGTTGTTGCTGCATACCGCTTTCGTTCCTAGTGCATGCTGCGAAAGGACATGAACCCGATGGACGATAATCACGTTGATGACGGTGATGGCGATGATGACGATGACAGTGCTGTTGGTATAGATATGAAAGGGTCGAAAGAGGATCGCCAAGAATTAATACGTGGCTCAACTACCACTACAACCCACACTCCACTTCGACAAAGTAAAGCATGCATCTTGAACTCAAATTCTCTCTGACACATCGCTAACAATGCTCACAGGATAAAGAGCTGTTTTCTTGGTAGCTTGGCACGGTAGGTGGCTTAAGCTAGTCGGTCATGTGTCCGTCGCTCTTAAAGAGTGAGCGCCCGTAGATTTTTGGAGCCCTTTGTTTGTGTACATCCTGCTCTCTGTCCTGCATCGAAGCCCCCACATTACATAAAGCGTAACTAACACATTAAAAATATCGGCTGTCTAAAAATAATAACGGGCAAAAAACAGTTTATGCACTTACACACGCCGTTGGTGGTGGAGTCTGCAATTCAGCACCACCAGCTACATCAGGGGCAGTAGCTAAAAAAAAGTTGGTGTTGAGGTTCAGAACTTTTTTTATATTTTTAAATAATCACGCTAAGTATCATCGACATACAGTCACACATTGGCAATGTATTTTCCATTATGCCATTGAAATGAATAAGTTGTATATATGTGCATTGGAGGGAAAAGAGAAAAATGAGATCCAACACATAACTTTTTTTGGGGAGATTATTCGCGTCATGTTGTGTTAAGGTGTGTGGGTTAAACATTATTTTTTGAAAATTTGAAATGTACGCCAAACAATACAGACCTCTGGCTATTGTACATAGGTTTTCCACATACCGTACGGAGGGGAGACATCACAAGACAGCTGTTGATTAACTAGGTGAACATTATTTGAAATCGAGCTTTCCGCATAAGCCTTTGACGAGGATAACTAGAGGATCTAGTGATAGTTTATGTTTTCAACATTGTCTAATAATATTCTAACTTTCTGACTGCAGAGAAAAACTACACGATAAATTTACACGGTCGAAACAAATTCACTGCACTGAACGGTTCAATTTAGGTTGCTTTTTCGTGCCGATGACTCCTTATGGCAACTTTGGCAATTTCGAAAACTAGTTTCACGAAAAGGATTTTTCTTTGTTTCCTTTTTATTGTGCTTTGCCTTTGCATTCAATTTGACTTTCTGGAGGCAGCGGCAGCGAATTGTGGGGGAAAAACCACATGTTGATGTGGTTAATGCCGGCGAAAGTTCAGATTATTGCACGCTAGATTGAGTCCAGCTCTTGCATCTCGCGGTGCAGTGACGATGCAACAGAGGAACTATACATCTCGGAGGTGCAGTTGATGCATGGGCAACTATTTGTGCACCCTTTTGACAGATCCCATACTTATGACTATTGATAGTCTCCTGAACATAGTCTTTATTGCTCTCCATAAACTACGTAGATAGTTTTTTTTTCTTCTAATTTTTAAACCTCTCCCCCTCCCTTCTTAGACATCGCAAACAAGCCTCAACCTCCCCCTTCCTACCTTGAGTGTCTACGTAGTTATTTCAAGCACTCAAAAAAAATAAATAGGAAGAAAATCAAAAATCTTACAAAACTTTTAGTATATTTTTAACAATGAGAATATAAATGTAAAACGGTTTGTTTCTCCCATTGAAACTGTTAAATGGTTAAGCAGTATCAGCATTTTTGGAAGCAATAATGAGCTATAATTTTTGAAGGGGATAAAGATTAAAATAGCGGTGCCGGTGGTGCAGTGGTAAGCGTGATTACTTCTCACCCCAGCCAGGCCTGGGTTCAATCCCAGTCGGCACCACCGGGATGTTCTGAGACATATCATCTCTGATCACGCCAGGGAAGTAAAGCCGTTGGTCCCCGGCTCATGAGATGATGGGTCGATAGGTAGGAGCTGCCTTCCTGGCGTCGCACAGTGGTGCCGAGGGTATCAAAATACGCTCTTTTTTATTTAACTGAAATGGTTGAGTAAAGGTACTAGATGTTTTCTGAGAAGTTTCTCGGGTTACAACACTCCTTCTTATGGTTAAACGAAATTAAAGATTAATCCTCCTAAAAGTGAGATGCAAAATTTATTTTTTCAATTTGATAAGATACAAAATAATTGTGCTGGGCAAAGCTGCAGAAAAGTTTACTGTGAACAACTTTGCTCAATAATATGACTTTCTAGCTCTTATAACTGCTGAGATATAAAGGTTATATTGTGGAGACATCGTTAAAATCAGTTTTGTATCTGTAACTTTTTCTATAGTATTTCTTCATGTTTGGCATGTTGTACAAAGGTGTTAGAAATAGAAAACTACATATCATTTCAGAAGACTGCAAATTGCTATCATTAATATTTGAAAAGTTAGTCACATTTGTCACAATTTCCAATACCAATAACTTCTTAACGGGCAAAAACGAGCGGGCCATTCTTTGAGCAATTGAAAGTACAAGAAATTGCAATGAAATGGTAAAGGAACCAGACCGCCCCCACTTGACCCTTAACCGAAATACTTGCATTGAAACTTGTCACTTTTCAGAATTTGAAATGACGATTTTGTGAAACCACGGTACTGTTATCGAGTAGGTGTGAAAAGAGGCATACAAATGGATAACCAAGCAACCTGGGTTATTTCTAGTGACTAACAAAATTACTCGGGATCAAAACCAGACCACCCCCAAACGACCCTTGACTGAATCGGTTATGTACTTTAAATATTTTTCGATTTTGTCAATAAATAATACCTACATCATTCATGTTTAATGTTTATTACGTTCCGATTCAAATTGTACGAATCTTCGTCGATATCACTGTTCTCCCGTTGTCATAATCACATTGAAAGCAGCATAGAAATAATAAATAAACGCGTATTTCTGAGTAAAGCAATGGAACTCATTAAGATCTAATATATAAAATCGTTTCATTACTGCGAGGGTACCGTGTCTATCCAAGGATATTGCAGTCAAGTATCGTAAAGGTTGATTACCGGGAATTACAAACAATTCGAAGAAGTAGGTCTTATACAAAAACACTTCCACTGACGAATTAGTCATCTATATAGTATTAGTTGATCACACCAAACTACAATGCAAAGCATTTTTATCGCATGCTATAATTGCTCAATGATCCTGTCTTTAACCTTTATGTGCCCGACCTTTTTCTATAAAAAAAACTTGATACAGCTCGCATTTTATGAAACAGGTTCCAATCGATAAGAAATTTTTTAAAGGTTGTTTTAATATTTATAATATTATAAAATTAAAATGTTTATTAAAAGTGTTGCTCATTTGACCGCAACTTATGTGGTTACATTATTTTCTTACCTCAGGAATTTTTTACACTTTTTGATAGAATCTTAGAACCGCTGAACTTACTTACCTTACCAATCAGACTAAGGCCTTGTTGTCCTCTGCTGCCTGAAGAAGTCGTCTCCCCTCATGGCCACACTTCGCCAGTCTCGTAGTCTGCGAAGGGTCCGCAGGTCGTCTTCTACTTGGTCGATCCACCTTGCCTGCTGCGCGCCTCTTCTTCTTGTTCCTGTTGGGTCGCTTTCGACCCTTTCGTCATGCGGCATTCTTACGGCGTGTCGTCCAATTTTTGCAATGTTGACGATGAATAGTTCTCCCAGTAGCTAGTGCAATTCGTGGTTCATTTGCCTCCTCCACGTTCCGTCATCCATCTGAACTCCACCGTAGATGGTACGCAACACCTTCCGTTCGAAAACACCAAGTTGGTCCTCCACGAGCATAGTCCAGGTCTCATAGTCATAGAGGACCACCGGTCTAGTCAGCGTCTTGTAGATAGTCAACTTCGTGCGGCGGCGAATTTTATTCGACCGGAGCGTCCTCCGGAGTTCAAAGTAGGCACGATTCCCTGCCATAATGCGTCTTGGATGTCCAAGTTAATTTGAAGTTCTGATCCTCATATTAACATTTTCAACAGTGGATATGTTTTAGAATGATACGTCAAGAAAAATGCTCAATATGGTTTAATGTACAAAATAAGATATAGAAGACATAATAAACTCTCCAAATCGTGCTGGAAGATTGATCTTGAAGTTCTACAAGGGTAAACAGAGTCTTTTATAATGTCCTGAAATATTATACGAATCCGAGGAGCTTTGTGAAAGCTTATCAGATCATATGTGATATAAATTGTATTTTCTACACATCTTTAGGTTCTCTTAAGTATCTAAAGCTCAAATTTGTATGTTTATTATGTTGTGATTTACTATAGGAATCCATTAAGATCGACATTATTACATATTAACAATATATTTTGGGTTCTCCCAAGCGAAGGGTTCTCCCCTTCCAAATAAAAATTTTGTTTTTCTGAGGGTATTATAGTCCGTTATTTAGACTTGAAGAATGCTTTAAGAGCTTGATAAATTCATTGAAATTCCCATGGTAGCAAAGGTGATCCACATCTTTTTGGTTCATCTTATGTTTGTAAATCTACTATTAAATAGTCAGTATTTATTAAAGCTTTTCCGTGCGTTCATCCTTCTAGTTCATATGTATTCTTGAGGATTCTACTGAGTAACTATTGAACATCAATTAGCCTATGATTGATTATAAGCAAAAAAAATTCTGTTTAATTCGATAATTTTAGGCAGTTCAAAACAACTTTCCATGAGAAATAAAACAAACACTTATATTACCACAAGATACTACGCTAACACCAGCGCATGCACAGAAGTCAATTTACCCAGATAACTCAAATAAGAAATATAGAAGGATTATTAATTTTCATTTAATTCCAATACCTTAATTGCTTATCTTTGATAGACAGATAGATAGATATTAAATTACTAATCCTTCTCTCTTTCTTTACACAGCAGTTTCAAGCCAAATAGCAAAAAAATATTTTTGACTCGACCTACCGTATGCGTGATAATGTTTGCATCATTGAGCAATGTCAAAATTAAAAAAATTCTCAAAAATTTCGTTTTCGAGCTTTTTTATTTATTCAAAGGGGGGATGTTTCTCAGAGTCTTAAACTATGTTAATCATCGATCGAGTTTCCACTTGCTACAATTACGGCCTCCACACGCTTCCGGAATGCACGGCAGGTTCTAATAATATAGTCTGGATCCATTTCTCTCCAGGTACGGGTCAATGTTTGTCTGGGGCTTGCTGTACTCAGGTGGCGTTTAGAACAGGCTTTGGCCTTCATGACGCGCCATATTGAGAAATCCAGCGGATTAAGATCGGGGCTGGATGGCGGCCACATATCCTTCGCCCAGAACGGAAGATGTTCCAGCAAACACTTCTGAGTGCGGTTCAAGGTGTGACACGGAGCCCCATCTTGTTGAAATAAAACATTTGGCTTCGGACCGTACTGTTCTTTGATCCACGGAAGAACATACTTACTTAAAATCCCGATGTAGACCTCCGTGTTGACCTTGTCGCCTTCTGGAATGAACACCGGGTCCATTTTTTTGCCATCGAAAGCCACCAATCCAAACACCATAACGCTAGCAAGATGCTTGGTCAGATACACGTTCTTGTGCTCGTCGGCCACGTCTTTTACCGGAAGAGAACTAATATACCGGTCGGTTCTGGAATTTGATACGGGATCGACGGTAAACATGCTCTCGTCGGTGAACAGGATTACCGGATTTTTTCGCTAAAGGAAGTTCAAGATGTTCATGCATCGTTCGACTCGTAGCTCCCGGATGCGGTTGGTAATCATGAGAGTTTTTTTTTCCGTGCCCTCGACTTCGCCCCACAATCTTCCTTTAGCCTTCTACTTTACGGCACAGTCACTGATCCCGTGTTCCATTGCCATTTTCCTTATTGAACGCACTGGATTCACCAGAATCTTCCTTTTGATAGCAGCGATAGCCCTCGGAGCCCGAGCTGACCTCGGACGACCTGTGACCACCAAGGTTGCAATTTCAGTTAAAACAATGTTTTTTTTCAATTATGAAATAATTAGATGCTATGATCATATTTTGAATTGTTAAGATACAAGAAGAGGTTGCAAAGAATGTGTTTGACAAATTAAACCTGTTTATTTCACTTCATGCAAGTCACAATCAGCGATTTTTCACACACTCACTCACTCACTCACTCACTCACTCACTCACTCACTCACTCACTCACTCAGCGATCAGCAAATCGCTGATTGTGACACATAGAAAGCAAAATTTACAGGTTATATTTTTCAAACGCATACTTTGTAACCTCTTCTTGTAAGTTACAAGTAAAACATGTCATCATACCATCTTTTGGTTTTATTATTCCGAAAAACATTATTTAGCTGAAATGAGTATTTGCAACCTTGGTGACCACCTTCGTGGATAGTTGTCCTTTCTTTTCTCGGTGTAAAACCCTTTTGACGGTCCACCGGGACACAGCCACGGCGATTGAAACGTCTTTTTGCGACATTTGCGCGTGGGACAAATCACGAATACGCTGCCACTTCGTCATGGTGCAACTGTCAAACTAAGTAAATCATTTTCTTTTATACACAGCCTACTACGGTATGAGTGCATGCAAAGAAAACCAAGGCATTGTATGCACATGTGAAATGGGAACCTTATTTGTACGATGGTGCAAACATTATCACGCATACGGTACTCCGATATGCATAATAATAGTTTGTTAAGGGCAATCATTCATATTTTAGCTAAAATTCGGCCATTTTGGATCTCGTAAATTTGAAACTTGAACTTGAAATTGAGCGAGTCGTCCGTGATGTGCCAACCGACGTCGTAGACATGGATGTTTTTGCCGTGGATGTACAAATGGTTCTCTCTGTGATAAGTAAAACGAAACCATCATTTTCACCATGTCTGAGCGTTATTCCATGTCCTGAAAAAATGCTTCGATATCATAGCTCCTCCTTAACGGCGCCGGTGGTGTAGTGGTAAGCGTGATTACCTCTCACCCCAGCAGGCCTGGGTTCAATCCCAGTCGGCGCCGCCGGGATGTTCTGAGGCATAACATCTCTGATCACGCCTTCCTTCGGATGGGAAGTAAAGTCGTTGGTCCCATGAGTTGATGGGTCGATAGGTAGGGTCCAGGTGTGGGAGCTGCCTTCCTGGTACGTCGGTAGCATTGGTGCTCAGCACGGAAAACAAGATCGACAGAAAAAACAAACCAAAGGAAAAAAAAAAAAAATCATGGCTCCTCCGCTGTCCTTGCTCTTCAACCTGTCGCTTCGTCAGCAGAAATTTACCGCGCTATGGAAACGCTCTACTATGTTCCCTGATTTCAAGAAAGGAGACAAACGCAATGTGGAAAACTACCGTGGGATTACCTCGCTCGGGGTTGATTTAAGGTTTTTGAGTCGCTGATAAATGAGAAATTGTTTGCTTCCTTCAAGCATTACATAAGTACATGTCAACATGACTTCTTTCCTGGCCGCTTCATGGAAACGAATCTCGTCAGCTTTACGTCGTTCTTAATGGAAAATGTATGCAAGAAACTTCAAGTGGATTGATAGAGTTGTGCACAACGTTCTGCTAGCAAAGCTTGAAAAATTGGATGTTCTGCTTCCTTCTGCAGCTGGCTTAGATCGTACCTCGGACAACGTGAAGCTACTGTATGCATTGGATACTACTCATGGTACTGTTTCTCGAACAGATCAGGTGTTCCACAGGGTAGCACTTTGGGACAACTGCTCTTCTATTTATTTTTGAACGATGTAATGTTTATTCTACTACGTGGAGGTAAATTGTTCTTCGCCGATGATTTGAAGGTTTACTTAGTCGTTCAAGGCTATGCTGACTGTTTATAACTACAAAACCTTCTGGAAATCTTTAATGATTGGTGTGAACGTAATTTTATGGTCCTGTGCGTCTCAAAGTGCTGCGTAATAAGTTTCCGTCGAACTATGACTGCCGTTTTTCTTGATTATAACGTTGCTGGGGATATCGGCTCCGTAAAGCTAACGCGATTGAGCCGTACAAATAAACGAACTAGATTAAAAAAAAACTCACATAAACACTTCTCAACCACGATCGACAAAGCAAATCGTCAGCTTGGATTCATGTTCAAGATCTCTAAGGAATTCCGTGATCCTCTGTGTTTCAAAGCCCTTTACTGTTCATTGGTACGCTCACTACTGGAACTCGCGTGTTTTGTCTGGAATCCCTACCAAACAGTATGGAAGCACGATTCGAAGCTGTTCAACGCAAATTCGTCAGATACGCACTGTGTTATCTTCCTTGGAGAGGGGCCGCTGAATTTATCACCGTATGCTGACCGCTGTCGTCTGCTAGGTTTGGAAACTCTTGCTGAGCGACGAAACGTATCGCAGGCCGTCTTCGTTGCTAAAGTCTTGCTCGCAGAACATGATGTTCCTGAGTTACTGGTCAAAATTTATCTGTATGCTCCTGCCCGAACATTCCGTCCGAGAGCCTTGCTACAAGAAGTTGTACATGCAACCAACTATGCTGCAAACAATTCCTTTGTCACCATGGTTCATCAATTCAACGAAATATCTGACCTATTTGACTTTGACATCAATGCCTCCTAATTACGTCATCGTTTGCTGTCGGCCTATTTTTAATTTTTAATGATTGACTACATTTATATTTAAGTGTTTCGTTGAGACTACCAAGTCAGATGGACTATAAAAATAATAAATAATTAAATATGACGTCTTGTAGAGAAAAATCAAGTCTTTCTAGAAAATAAATATAGCCGGTACTTTTTTGTAATTGTGAGCAAACAAAATACAATGAAGTGCTTAAAACTTACATACCTCAAAATGCCCTCGTCCATTTTTTATATTTTTTTAAATCTTATGAAAAATGCAAACTTTATAAATTTTTAAAACCTTGGATACTTGAGAGTTTACAAAAATTGTAGAACACAACTATTGGTAAATTTTTGGAATTCGTTATTTTATACAGTGCATAAATGTGAATTCATCGGTACACTCGCCAATAACGCCGCTTGACTTCAAAAAGTAATGAGACTAGGAAATATTTTATTTTTATTTATTTTGGGAAAATAGGATCTCGAACAAAGTTTTTATTTTGAGGTCAACTGACAAGATTGCTTCACATATGGGTCATTCCAGCTGGGTGCAGAATTTAAAAAAAGTTGTGGTCGATGTCACCTATTTGAGCCAAACATGGCCAAAAAGCTTATTGGCATTCTGAACAAACGCCTTTTTTGATTTTGATCTAGAGTGTCTATATCCTTCTGGGCTACATCCCTGGATTTTCAATACTTTTAAAAATTTAATCTTTCAGAAGTTAACTCATTCATCGAAAGCTATCAATTAATAACTGTGGAAGTGCATCTAGAACACTAAGTTGAGAGCACCCAATAAGCTAATATGCGATGAGCAATAAGTTTCAAATGCGTATAAGAAGAACATGATAGTTACGTTCATGAATGGTTTGTATTTTCCACCAATTGTATTTTCAAAAAATGAAAATAAAGGTTCATTTTTCTTTCTATAATATAAAAAGCATTCTTGCTCGTGAGATTGTATCTAAAAAAAAAAAATTACTCAAATAAGTGTATTATTCAAGTAGTAGCTGTCAACCACAATTGAAAATGAAACTAAAATGTTAGTTTAAAAATACACATGATATTTGATCTCATCCCATCACAAAATATTTTAAATGTTTCGTCTGTCGATTTTCAATCAAATTTGGGCTCCTTAAACAAATTACTGCATGAAATAAGTTTTCAATTTAATCCCCATTTAGGCTTAATTTTCCTAACATTGACAAAATATTTTTCGAAAAATTAAATGGTATTGTAAATATTTTTGAATGTATGTATGGTTGAACCTCAAGTTTGAAGATGACGGGCTGTAAATCAGGGGGCTTACTGCATTGAGTATTCTCGATACATAAATTTAAGGGCTTGTTCCATCAAGTCTAAGTTTGTATTCCTTAGTAAAGGTCAAAATAGGAGCCAAAATTAAATGCGTTTATAATGCTTTTAATAAGTAGTTTACTCAGATCAGAGCAAACAGCGATACATAGGCGTATCTATCGATCACAATGAGCTTTTTTTCAGCACACAATTCAATCCCACTTTGATCAGGAATGTACACTGTTATACAGCATTTATTTGATACATATGCTTATTTGTGGCTTTAATTTTGGTTTGTTGGTTGTACACAATAAAAAAAAGTTTTTCGTCATGCACATGTCTATTTACGGACTTGTGCACAAACTTTCGGAATGTTCAAGATCTACTACTGCTAGGGTAACAAATATTATGGACGATGAAAACAAATTTTTAACATCAAAACGTAGTCGTATCGTAACACTAAATGTTAAATTTGAGGATATTTTCCTTTCCTTAATTATGTGAACACCATCAGCTTATTTCGTCGAGCCTTTTCATATTGAAACTCAAATGCAACATTTCGCTCATTGCTTTCTAGGGCAAGTAAACTTAGTGCAGACGGTAAGGTCTATGTTTAAAGGGATATGTGCAGTTTCTTCTCGTTTATACATCAATCATCCTTTCTGCAGCCATTCTTCCATCTCTGCAACACAGATACGAGGAAAAAATAAAAAAAATAATTTCACTTGAATTATATCTGGAGAAGTGTATTCGCGAATGTATTGATCCAAAAATGCATTGAACAAATGAAAGACCATCAACTAAAAAGAGGTCGTTTACCTCTTCTCAAGGATTTCTCTTTCTGGTTTTAGACATTCATCTGTCCGTGGGCCTATTTGGTGGTCGTGCAAAAGCTTATGCACCACGTTTGGGGTCGCAAATATGCCTGGTAATGCAACAGTTACACGTAGGTACATAAGAGCGATCCATGCTGTTAGCGTCCATGTACCACTTTTATTCCAGTAATACCAGTATCTTCGACTATTTCTTTTTCGTTGCTTTGCCCTTTAATCGTTAGCTTTGTACCTACGTACAATTTTGAAACTGATCAATAAGTATGATAATAATATCGTTTACATTTGTTTTTGAACCTTTATTTTATAATATAATTGTACAATGGTGTCTCGAATGGGTTAAAATATTCTATTATTTCTATTATATAGGGGAAATGGCTCTAATGTTGGCCTATGGATCTAACATTGGTCCCAACGCTAAAAATCTGCTTTTTATCAATTTTATCTTGATGGACGCGTCATTGGGACGGTACTAATGGATATTTTTGGTTGCTATTGAAAATTTAGTCGATTTCTGAATTTATGTATGGGCCCAAATTAGAGACACTTAGACCGACATTACATACATTTCCCCTATATATATATTCAACTAGTTCGTTCATTTATGAAGCTCAGTCGTGTGTGACACTTTGCGGAGCCAAAAATTTTAAACAGCAAGTTAATATTGGGTACCAATTACTCGTGGCGGGCTCGAGGTTAATGGGTAACAATTTCGATTGGAAGGAGCTGGTTTCTGAAGCCTCCTTCAGATACTATTCTCGGACGGTTGACCAAATCCTGGCTGGGCAGGGGCAAGTAGCACAGAAACAGGAGGATTATAATACTGGGACACAATGGCTGGAAATTTGTTTGGAAAGGAGGAATTCGTAGATAGCCTGCATGTAGGGAAGATCACGGGTTCCCAATACATCTCTTACTTCACGGAAGGGTTGTCTACCTCGGGCCACAAGGGTATCCAACAGTCGTACTCTGAAGGCGTCATTACCCGGGCAATACCAAACTGCGTGATCGATGTCATCATAACCGGTTCTGCACCTACATATATTGTTGTCAACGAGGTGTATTCTATAGAGATGTGCGTCTAGCGAGTAGTGGTTGGACATAAGTCTTGGCATCACTCGAATGAATCCCGGACTTACATCCAGACCTTTGAACCACGCTCTCGAAGAAACATTTGGAATAATGGAATGTAACCACCGCCCAAGAGAATTACTTCTCCAATCGTTTTGCCAACTTAAAAGAACTCTGACGTACTAATGGGAAAAATTCATCATGTGAAATTCATCTATCATAAATCTCGTTTTGTTGTGCGCACACCTTTACGAGAGAGTCTGCCTTTTCATTGCCTGGGAATGAGCAATGTTAGGGGACCCATACAAATTTCTCGAATGGGTTGAAATATTCTATTCTTTCCAGAATGATTCTTCGAAACGTCCAATAAGACATTATTAATTTTCGCATTTCGTAATTATAGTGAGCTACAGCCAAACTTTTGTGGTTAGTATATATATATTAGACTGCCAATGAATGTATGGGAAAAATTTGACCATCAAATTTCGCTAACAAACCATATGCAAAATGTTTATTGCCTCGAAAAATGACCCTATGCAAAATTTGAGCTCAATCGCACATGATTTAGGGGTGGCGCAAACGCGTCAAAGTTTGACTTTTTTCACTCTCGAAAATCTGAAATTTCGGAAATCAAAAAAAAAATGTTGGTGCCAAATGTCTTAAAAATGCATGAAACGTCGAGATTTGGTGTTATCTCGAAAAAAATTTTTTTTTCAAAAATCGACTTTCTGGGACTTTTTTTTCATGAGTTCTCCCTCCCCATGGACATGGAGGTTGACGGTACTGAAGCAAAGGGTTATGTTTAATTTCTTTATATTTGTAACGATGATGATTTCCTATAGTGACACATATCACCTTCTTAATGCTTCAGTATACCTCAAACAGTCTTGTAAGCGGTCACGGTAGTCGACACATTTTCTGTGATAATTGACTGCCTTTGCCTCCGACACTTGCAAAACAAGCTATCATAGTACAGTACCAAACTAAAATGTCATATGAAAGGCTCTGTCATACGACACTGTCGCCGAAGACCGTCACGAATGTATGTATTTTAGATTTTCTCATAATAAGAGCTGCTGATGGTGTGCTTGTGTGAATTCTGAAAATAGCAAGCAATGATGTCCTAGTAATAATATTTCTGATCAGAAATGGTTTGATTTACACCAAATTTAGGAATTACAACGAAATCACACATGTCATATGATAGCTATATGGATAATTTTCTTTTAGCTCGAATGTTATTCTACCGCTCGTGTTGTGTGAGAAAGACGACGGTAGAGCATGAGTGTTCGAATACAAACAGGCTGTCGCGCACGACAACGAAGCGAGTGTAGTAAAAAACGTCAACTGTTTCAACCCCTGACCTCAAACGATTAATTCTTGGTTGTTAATAGAACTGCCTTGATGCAATCGGCTGCATTATGCAGACTGAGCAATTCTGATTATAGTATCAGATTTGTTCTGTATACAGAGGAACTGGGAGGGCTTATTAAAAACTTCTCACCAATAAAGTAATGATCTTCTTGTAAATTTTGCATATAATTTTATTAATATTTTATTTTATTTAAGCATATTATTTTTGTTACAGTCAATTTGCATTAGCATATGGTACAAGAGATTTAATATTACTTGCTCGTTTTCGCGTAAAATAATCAATATTTATCTTACTTGTAATTACCTTTGAAAGTTTTTTTTTTTGTGATCTGAAAATTTACCCAGTTTGGTTAGAAGTTTCGAAGCTAACGCATGTCCACAGGCCTAATAGAAAGATAGGCAGAACAAGTGTATCATTAAGAATGGTTGCATGCAGGGTTGCTTCCACTCACTTGCTATAGATGAGTGATTTTCGGAGTTTTGAATTCGTTAGATGTTGTAATGGAGATTTGTGCTGTTGGATGCGTATGGAGATTGGAGGGCGGGTGTTTGACGCATAGAGCCTGTCAATTTCGCTTTCAGAGTGTCGCAGTCAGCGGTTTTATGATTCGTGAGCGCTCGCGATTCGTAGAATCGTTGATTGTGACTGCAAGTGGATTTGACGGGTTTTGTGTGTCGGACGCTTGCTTTTTGGCCTTTTCTTCTTGTCTAATATGTGCAGAGTATCATTATAACGTCTAATGGTTTTGAGATTCCTGGTGGCGTGAAATATATTTGTGAGAATATCTTTTTGAGATTTTAGCAGTCACGTTTTGTTTGTAGTTTATATTTTATTTATTTCATGTAATTATCGTAAATAATAGTTACTCAAAGCGCTGTGGATTATAAGATGCTCGAGGACCCTCGAGGGATCGATTTTGCTTACTGAGCAGAAAATCATGGATTTAACCCCAAGCTCTTCCACAGCACAATAAATCGCCACCATCATTTGTATATTTGATATTGAACATTAACCTCGGAAACTATTTGCATATCAAGCGAAAACGTAGTCCTGTATTGTCGCGAAGCGTTATGGTTCTGAGATGCTCGATGACCCTGGAGGGATCGTTTTTGTTTACTGAGCAGAAAATCATGGGTTTAATCCCAAGCTCTCCATCATGACTCTTAAAATTCATTATCACTAAACAAAATTAATATGTTCTTTCGATGGCCGGCTATCGAGAGATTAAATAAACAACAAATAAACAATACATACTTTTGGTTGCATCGCCAACTTGAGGTGAATCCTAACCGAATACCCTACCCAACCCTCCAACTCCGTAGCACTTATGAGGGTGTCGCTAAGTCGGTGGCCTCTCGTTAAGTAAGTACTACATCAACATTTCCTTCCCTATCCCTAGTTATGGTAAAGATGGGCGTGGCCGGGAATAGCGACAGTCATGCTTCTGTTACTCTTGTTTAGATTGGAACCAATGTTTACTCCTCAGCATTATTCCTGAAAGTAGTCTAACTGAGAATTTCAGAAGAGACGTGAGTGTCGCTAGTATCCAATCTCCGAAGTATATCATAACAACGCTAACGCTAGAATTTTTTTTCATGAGTTCTATATGGAATATAGAAGATTGATGAGTCGGCTTCTAAAACTGTTCAAAATTGTCTCCAACCTGCTTATATATCGAATTAAACCACCATTTAGGATCTAATACGAAATAATTCACTAGGGTGGTCCAATTATTCTTCATTAGGGTGGTCCAAAAATCAAAATAGATATGTAAAAACCATTACTTTTTACCAAACGCATGTATCTGAAAATATCATCATGTTGTGTTTTGGAATTTTTAAGAATCCAAACTTCAAAACATTTGATGAAATTACTTTTTAGTACCTAAGACCACGTAAAATAGAAGCATAGACAGACATAAACCGTAGAATAATTCCGAAAATTGTACAGGACAACCGTTAGTGCTGTTTAGTTTACAGTACAATCTGACGAAAGTACAATGACTTTTTAACATATCCACCTAATACGGGACAACCCTTTATATGTGTTTCTTTTAAATTCCTACCCTATAGAGGTGCCAAAAAAGTACCCGCATAAAGCATATTGTTTATCTGGCTTCCTTTTGGGTATTAATTAGAAACACACACTAACAGTGTTCTCCTACAGGCAAGCAACGGTCTCAAGTACTTATTTCTACGTAAAATTTTCTACCTTTGCTTTTTCTACCTATGCTTTAGTATAAAAACCCGAATTTATCCACCTATGGTGTGATCAGACCCTTCTTACTTATTCAAGTTTATTTATTTTATTGTCATTATCAGTGACCAAGCCCCCACCCCCGTGTCATCCAGTGACGCTACGCCACTGCCTGGGGGTACCCGGAATATATCCGGGTGTAGTCTATTTGGTGAGGCTACCAATCACCTTATCATCGTATTTTAATGTGATTTAATGGGTTTTAATTCAATTCATATTCAAGCAACTTCCCCGGGGTACCCGGAACATGTCCAAGTGTGTCCAATGTGGTCTGGAACACTTAACACAACTTGCATTGAACTTATTTTTGAATTCTGTAGTAATTTGATGTGTCGCATGATGGTTTTGATACGTTTTCCGTTAAATCCAGCGTGAAGGCCCATATTCACCGGATCTTATTCCGGCCATATCTCCGGAACCGGTTCACCGATTCAAAAACCGTTCAATAGTGTTCAATGGGACCCCAAGACCTATCATTTGGCGCCAAGTTTGTCCAAATCGGTTGAGCGGTTGCTGAGAAACGTGAGCGCATTCATTTCGTTACATACACACACACATACACACATACACACGTACACACACACACACACACAGACATGTTCCGATCTCGTCGAGCTGAGTCGAATGGTATATGACACTCGGCCTCGGATCGATAGTCGGTTTTTCAAGTGATATCTATACCCTTCTTTGTAAGAAGCGTAAAAAGGATGCGATCTGAGGATGTATGATCAATCAGTAGTGCGTTTGAAGAAGACAACAAGCAGAGAACTGATAGAGAATAGTACGACAGTTTGTTAAAAATGGTTGAAATTTGGCTAGTTGGAGAATATCTGCCGTCGTTCGGCCATTCTGTTAACTTGCCGACGTATAGTGAAGTTTTTCGTAAATATATGTTTCATTTGCGTGCTGAAAAAAAAGTTGTAAGCTTAGTGCCTTCCTAACAATAAAGGAATTAAAGGATGCTTGGAAGAAAAAAACTAAAAAATGACATAAGCATAAAGAAAAAACCGTTGCTATTTTTCAATACCTGGAAAGCCTTATTAAAATGCAAACTTAGAATGGCTAAGAAAGACGTCGAAAAAAGGAACACATTTCATGGATCATTGCGGAGTTTGTTTGATATCGGGAAGAATTTTAAGGCAAAAACCCGTGAAGAAAAGCAGGCGATGCAATATTTGCAAAAACAGCGGGAACAAGCTCATCTTAAAGAAGAAACTGAGGTTCTCCCTACCAATGAAACCATTTCGTGTAGCGATTTTGAGGAAGAAGGGTCAAGCCAAAGACCGGATCAAATTTGTAGTGCAACCTCAATTGAAACATCATCACAAAACGACAGCCAGGCTGGTCAGTGTACTCGCCTAGTACATCCGAAAGAGCTTCTCCAAAAACAGGTACGTTGTGATGTTTTACTAATGTTTTTTTTTTTCTTTTAGATTATACACCTATTACCATCCATATTAATATATTTTGAACGTTCTAGGTTCTCCAAAACCAGCTTTGACACGTAAATCGCAACTGATACGAGTTGTTACAGTTGAGGTAACTACTGCATTGGACCGCTGTAAAGTGAGTGATCGAAATGCTGTGTTTCTAATATCATCGATCGCTAAAGCTTTAGGGCACGATGTTTCATCATTATTGTTGAACAAGGAATCTGTCAGAATCGCCAGAGCAGGAATTCGCTTACAAATGCTACATGATTTAAAAGCGTCGTTTAAGCCAGATATAAATTTAACAGTACATTGGGATTCTAAGCTGCTACCTAACATATTACCATCCAAAGCTCTACCAAAAACCGAGCGCTTGGCCATAGTTGTATCAGGCGAAGGCATTAGCAAATTATTGGCTGTTCCACCCATCGAAAACTCTACGGGGGCACAACAAGCAGAAGCGGTGAACAATGCAGTCGTCGAATGGGGGCTTGCGGACAGGTATGATCTTAAATATTGTTTGTTCACCTCAGAATTCTGACTATTTTATCGTTTGTTTTCAGAATTATGTTTACATCTTTTGATACTACTGCATCAAACACCGGTAGAAAAAAAGGTGCGTGTCAGTACCTGGACAAATTGTTTAAGAGGCAGCTTATAGGCCTCCCTTGTAGACACCACATACATGAACTGCTACTTGGCAAAGCTTTTAAAATTCTGAAATTTGAAACGTCAAAGTCTCCAAATGTTGAGATTTTAAAGGAATTCCAATCAAAATGGCACATTTTGGAAAAGACTTCATACCATTCAGGTATGGATAATGATTTTTTTTAAATAGCTATTTCGGAAATAGAAAGATTGAAGTTATTGGAGTTTTATGAAAAACAAATTAGACAGCAACACCACCGTGGTGATTACCGAGAGGTTCTACAGCTTGCCATTTTATATTTGGGTGGAAAAATCGATGAAAAATTACAAATAAGAGCTCCTGGTGCGTTCCACAATGCAAGGTGGATGGCCAAAATCATTTATTCTTTGAAAATGTTTATTCTTCGGCATGAATTTGCTTTACCAGATAAAACTTAAAATCAACTAGCTCGATTTTGTGTGTTCATTGTAAAAAATTATTTGAAAAGATGGTTTCTTTCTCCGTGTGCTGTGATGGCACCCAACAACGATCTGAACCTGTTAAAAATATTGAAGGAATATGAAACTGTTGATGAAGACGTTGCGAAAGCAGTACATAAAGGAATTTTAACTCACTTGCAATATTTGGACAACAGCCTTATCAGACTATGTCTGTTCGACGAAAATGTAGACCTCCCGGTTAAGAAAAAAGTCATCGAAGCCCTACTTCTATCAGGTAAATGCTTTAATTGATACATTTTCATTTAATTTTCTAATGATTTTTTTTTACAGATACTCATAAAAACATTACAGCCAGATCCATTGTTGAATCCAACGATATTTCAACGATGGAACTACACTCGTTTGTACAAGGCAGCAGTGGTATTGAAAACTTATTCAAAGCTCTCCAAATTCCGAAGTCGTTGCTGAATGTCGATATGGAGCAGTGGAGTAGTTCCATCGAGTTTAAAAATGCCAAAAGACGGGTTAATGATAATGCAGAGCGTGGTATAGCATTGATTAAAACATACAATTCAAAACTATCAACGGATGAAGATCAAAAGCAGTGCATTTTACAATTAGTTGAAGATCATCGAAAAAATTATAAGAGTATCAGGAAATCTGATTTGGTGTAGCTAAAAAGGAAATATATGGCAAAGTATAAAACAAGTATTTTTTCATCTTTTCAGGCAAATGTTCCTCTTGTGTAAAACTCATGATTTTAAAAAAAACAGATTAACGCAATTCAAGATATTTTTACAATTGATTTTAGGAATTTCTGATGAAAAGATGTGGTTTTTCATATATTTTTGAATTTTTGGACCACCCTAATGAAGAATAATTGGACCACCCTAGTGAATTATTTCGTATTAGATCCTAAATGGTGGTTTAATTCGATATATAAGCAGGTTGGAGACAATTGTGAACAGTTTTAAAAGCCGACTTATCAATCTTCTATATTCCATATAGAACTCATGAAAAACAATTCTAAATCCCAGAAAGTCGATTTTTGAAAAAAAAAATTTTTTCGAGATCACACCAAATCTCGACGTTTCATGCATTTTTAAGACATTTGGTATAAAAAAAATTTTGATTTCCGAAATTTCAGATTTTCGAGAGTGAAAAAAGTCAAACTTTGACGCGTTTGCGCTACCCCTAAATCATGTCCGATTGAGCTCAAATTTAGCATAGGGTAATTTTTCGAGGCAATAAACATTTTGTATATGGATTGTTAGCGAAATTAAAAATTACCATATTATATATATATATATATACAGCAATTCCATAGAAAAAAGTTATAGTGGGTCTCAGAATTTCATGAAAATTAGTATAGTTCTTTCTTAACAAAAAATGTAAAATTAAATGATCTTTCAATTAAAAATACTAAAATAAGAAGTTGTTGAAGACCCTCGCAGTGAAAATCAAGAAAAAGCATTTGTAACATATTTTTTTCCTGCAAAATCAAATATCTCTGAGTGTTTCATAATTTTTCTTAAAACGACATTAAAACATCTTTCATTTGAAGGTAAAAAATCGGTCAAGAGGTTCAGAAGTTATAATTTTTTGAAAAAAGACATTTTTGAAAACAAATGATTTTTTGGACCACCCTAACACGGAAATGGTCACCCTAATGGCGCAATAAAAAAAAACGAGTCTAATATTTTTTGATAAGGAAGAACTGTACCAATTTTCATGAAATTCTGAGACCCACTATAACTTTTTTCTATGGAATTGCTGTATATATATACAACCGCTCAACCGATTTGGACAAACTCGGCACCAAATGATAGGTCTTGGGGTCTTATTGAACGCTATTGAACGGTTTTGGAATCGGTGAACCGGTTCCGGAGATATGGCCGGAATAAGATCCGGTGAATATGGGCCTTCACGCTGGATTTAACGGAAAACGTATCAAATCATGCGACACATCAAATTACTACAGAATTCAAAAATAAGTTCAATGCAAGTCGTGTTAAGTGTTCCAGACCACATTGGACCCACTTGGACATGTTCCGGGTACCCCGGGGAAGTTGCTTGAATATGAATTGAATTAAAACCCATTAAATCACATTAAAATACGATGATAAGGTGATTGGTAGCCTCACCAAATAGACTACACCCGGATATATTCCGGGTACCCCCAGGCAGTGGCGTAGCGTCACTGGATGACACGGGGGGGGGGCTTGGTCACTGATAATGACAATAAAATAAATAAACTTGAATAAGTAAGAAGGGTCTGATCACACTATAGGTGGATAAATTCGGGTTTTTTTAATATTTTAACTAGGGTAAATGTTGGCTTCGGCACCCATTGACTGTTTTCGGCAACCAAAATTTAAACGTTAATTTCCCTATGTTTTCCCATCAACGCACTTCCCTGAATGTGTCCAAACGATTGTTTAGCCTTTCAGCTTCAATCTGATTATATTTGAACGATCGAGCAATCCAGTAATGCTACATTTTTCTTCAAATAAAGCATACGCACTACAAAATGGGGTTGATTTCGAGTTGCCGATAATAGAACAGCTGGTTAACACGCAGTTCTAATGGGAAGGTTGCCGAAGAAAAAGAGGCTGCCGACAATAGTCACACTCACCTGAGAAGTTTGGAGCGTTGTAAAAATGCTTTCAAAACGTTTTGAAAAATTCTGTCGATTGGAATGGATAGAAAAGCAAGCAGCAGATGAATGTAAACAAACAGACACATCATATATGTGCGTGACGCTGAGAAAATGCTAGTAGAAGTGCAGACGCTGCTTAGATTGACGAGAATACGTAAATTCCCCTACCTTGAAGCCGTTTAAAAGATGCAGATCACGGCTCATATTTGTCAGCTCAACTGAGCTCAATAACATTTTCTAAACAAAGCCGTTCTCGCCACGTCCTTAATTTTCTTGACTTGATCCTTGATCCTCGTCAAGGGTGACAACAATTATAACCCACCTTTTTAACGTATTTACCATGAGCGTGTGCTTTGTTTGTTATGATTAGTAATTTGATTCTGTCGCACGCACGTAATAAAGTTAGGTCCCGTTTCTCCTCCCGCTGCAAAATAAGATGAAAACATTAGCAGTATAATAGCCGAGCGCGGTTGCAGTAGAACAATGGCGTTTTTTATTATTTTCCGTTATTTCCAGTAGAAAAAGAAAGTTACGAACCACGGTTGAACCTTGACGCGTTTTTGTCCCATCCGTTTTAGTGAAAACTATAAGTTTCAGTGGTGTTTTTCGTGGCGCGTGTCAGCTGGTCGAGGAGTGAAACCAGTTTTCCCCAAGAAGCCGGTCCGAGGTTCGTGAACTGTGGCACAAGTGAAGGGTGTCGGATCACCGCCATTGGGGAAGCTAAGTAAAAAGGAGTCTTTTGCTTCCCGGACTAACCCCCAAGGATTCCACAAAACACCCGCCGACCTAACTGCGGGGGCTCTACAGCCAGTCTCACCACCGTATGTAAGCGCCAAGGAAGGAGTAGGCAGATTGAACCAAAGGAATGTTCGCCTGGGTAGCTCACTGCGGTGAATACTGGACTATCAACGGCGAGTAGTTGGTTTGGTGATTCGCCACCATCGTCACCGGGGGAGTTCCGACACAGGAGCCTCACTCATCCCCTCCGCTTAACGCTAAGGACCGCTACTCGGCAGCCAAAAACTGAAGAAGGAAAAGAGACGCTCGGCACAGACGTCATCGAAGCACCTCACTGTGTGATACTGAGGACAGCGAGGAGAAAAAGGGAAAGGTCAGATTAGTTAATAGCCATCTAAAATAACATCATTCTTTATTTTACAATCAATCCATCCAAATTACAACATCTTTGGGGAGAGTACCCTGCTCGAGACCATCCCGCCGGGTTAAATTGGGCCAGCTATAAGCTGGCTGGTAAGCCGTAACATACATCTTAAATTTAAAAACAAAAGTATCAGTAGTCAATACAAAAGTATCAGTGGTCAACACAAAAAGCTCCATCTTCACATGTTTTAGATTTTGAAAATACCAAAAAAAAATTCGTGGATTAGACATATTTCAATATTTTCAAATATATTTAAGTTGTATTGCCACTCACTCACTTTAAGTCACATATGAATGTTTAAAGTTTTTCATATTTGATTTTATAGCGTAAATACAAATAGTAACAAAAATACCAGATAAAACTCCCAATCAGAACTCTTCACAGAGCTTCTTTGCCATGTTCACACGAATTTGCTTTGAATCATTCCCCTTTATAAACCTTTTTTTTATAATTCCTCTAAAATAAACATCAGATTCTCAAAGATATTCTTTTGTGATTTTCTTTATAACTGTCCCAAAATTATTAGAAAATTCAAATTTTTAGAATTAAGTCAGAACGCACAAAGACGATTGAGTAGGTTAGCACCGCTGCAAAAGAGTGCAATGCTGAAGAGAGGAAAATCCTGGACCTTTGTACCAAAACTCGTACCAAAATTGATGAGCGACAATGAACAGAACGATTGACAAAACTATCGCGGCCATCTTATAAACGAACATAGGAGAAAAGCACATATACAGGTGTCCGTGTGTATAGACCGATAATTGTAAATGAAGCTTTCTGTTCAATAACGGACTTCCCCGGTGGTCTTAATCGTTAAGGAGAGTCCTTTCTCTGCACGGTCGTACCGGTATCGTCTTGGACCGTGTTGATTTTGCCAACGAAGGAAAACGCTTGTCAGCCAAACGAACCAGAAACGCCTGGCTTCGTGACTGAAGAAACATCCACCAGATCCACCATTCCCCCAATCCATTGTCGCCAATTTTCGGGCACATGGTAGTGCAGGAGCAGCCGTGTATGCCAACGCCTGCGTCGCCATACCTTAAGAAGCGATTCTGCTGCAGCAGTGAATACAGTGATTTCATAATGTCGTTTACATGCTACAACTATAAATATTGGAAATATGCTTTTTGAATATTTTACGAAATTATTTAAGTATTTTCAAAATATAATATACGTAAATAATTGAGCTTTATGTGCTGAATAATGTTTGTGCAACGAATACTTTAACTGATTAATTTAAGTCAAGAAAATTAAAAGTGTTGTCAGTGTCCATGCATGGATGTACATATAAGAATTAATTGAACAGGATAACTAATTATATAGATTATTTTAGATTAAGTTCACATATAAATTATAAGCGTCAGTTTACATACAAATTATAAGCGCCAAATGAAAAGACATTTTTAAATAGCAGCGCCGGTGGTATAAATAGCGTTAAGCGTGACTGCCTCTCACTCCAATGGGCCTGGTTTCAATCCTTGTCGGAAAAGTCGGGATCATCTGCAGCAAAAAATCTCTGATCACGCCTAGGGAAGTAAAGCCGTTGGTCCCCGGTCTATGAGTTGATGGGTCGATATGTAGGGTCCTGCTTGGGTCCTGGGAGCTGCCTCCCTGGCAGCGTTAGCATTGGTACTCAGTACGGAAAATAAATCAAGGAAAAGAAATGTTAAAATTTTATATTCGATTTATCAGCTTTATACACAACATACATTACCAGTCAGGCTAAGACCTAGACCTAGGTGTCCTTTGCAGAAGTCGTCTCCATTCCACTTGATCTATGACCGAACGTCACTAGCCTCGCAGTCTGAGAAGACTCTGCAGATCGCTTTCCAAATGGAAGAATATAATTTCAAATGTTGAGACTTTAGAAACAAATATCCATCAAAATAATTGCAGAAATCTTTGCAATCCTCAATTGCAACGATTAATTCCGTTTACTCTTAGATAAGCTTTAGTTTCAGTTTTTAGTTTTAAGATGTCAATTGTTATACTGACATGCAGGTTTATAAAACCTGTTTAAAATACTGAACTGCCAAGGCAGGAACAATGTAAAAACACTAAGATATATTATAACAATTAAGGCAGGTAAGGTACTGTAGCAGCTGGTTAAAATGAAATGTAATTTATGTTGAATTTGGAACAAATAAAGAGCTAAAAAAATCGTGCTTCCTGCGTGCCTCTTCATCTTGTTCCTGTCGGATCGTTCTTCTTCTTCTTCGCTTTTCAAGCTTATTTTATATCGCATATTAGCTTATTGCGTGCTCTCAACTTAGTGTTCCAGATGCACTTCCACAGTTATTAATTGAGAGCTTTCGATGCCTGTACCATTTTTGCATTGGTATAATTGTGTGGCAAGTCCAATCATACTTCTATGCCCAGGGAAGTCGAGAAATTTTCCAACCCGAAAAATTCCTAGACCGGACCGGGAATTGAACCCAGCCACCTCCAGCATTGTCTTGCTTTGTAGCTGCGCCGACTGAGCTAAGGGAGAGAGATGAACTAGCCTAAGGCTAAAAATCTCTTTAATAAAGCTTTAAAAAAAATGAGCTAAGGGAGGCCCCCCAGGCGGATCGTTATGGTAACCATTTTTACCGGGCTGTCATCCGATATTCTTACGACGTGCGTAACCCACCGTAGTCGCCTGATGTGTGCGGTGTGGACGATGGATGGATATCCCAGCAGCTGGTGCAATTCGCGGATCATTCCTCCTCCACGTTCCGTCGTTCATCTGAACTCTACCGTATACGGTACCCAACACCTTCCGTTCAAAAACACCATGTCTCGTGGCCGTACCCAAGTAACACAATTTCATTGAATTATGTTGAGTAAACTCCGATACAACCAAAACTAGTAATACAAAAGTTTTATAAACTGTTATAGAACATGTGTGTTACTTGGGTATGAGTACGTTTTTGTCGAAGATATGGACAGGCTTGATGAAACTCCTCAAACTCACTGGAGATTTTAAACTACTCTTTTGCCATACGAGATTACGTAGCCCTTACCACATTCTGAGTCAGCTCCTTCGCGCCGAGCTTTGCGAAATAATAAGACAAATGATTTGTCAGTTCCTAACAATCCTAACTACTCACGGTTTCAATTTGTGTGCGGTGTCAGTGTCGAGCCCGTCGATGAACGCTAGATGACTGGTTCTGTCACGGATGGCTCGAGGTCTCCGTGCCTGGTCGGATACTTGGATTCGTCCTTCGGGGTTCGATTAGATTTTCGATCCTTTCTTACCGTTAGCGCCGTTCGTGTCGATTACGTGGATTTGGCTTCTCCCGATACCTGGATATGATAGATAGGTGCCGATTTCCCGGATTTCACCGTATGCGTCGATCACGCTTATTATGCGGAATGCACTGATCTGGTTCTCCGGGACAGATAGCTCCACTCCGACGTGCATTTTTTATTACGCGCATTTCTTTTTTAATTGCTGAAAAAAAAATTAGAAATCCAGCTTTTTACCGAGATTGACCAAATTCAACTTTTTCGAAATTACAACCTTCCGAATGTAGATTACTGATGTTGAATGGCATTTGTAAAGAGTATTTTCAAATAGATATTAAGATTGCTAAAACCTTGAAATAGTCAAAATATA
The DNA here is from genome assembly GCF_037179485.1 of Ochlerotatus camptorhynchus. Taxonomy (NCBI): domain Eukaryota; kingdom Metazoa; phylum Arthropoda; class Insecta; order Diptera; family Culicidae; genus Ochlerotatus; species Ochlerotatus camptorhynchus. Next base: position 289,815 of record NW_027041103.1, read on the forward strand.
TATATATATATACTGGAACGAGCTGTTCCAAAACATGAAAATGCACTCTCTGAAATCACATAAGAGGATCTTAATTGACGTTTAAGGTCTGTATCCACAATAATCCGGACACATCAAAACTTAAGTAGAACACAAATTTTACAATATATTTCAATTGTAGTTATTTATTTCCGATTCATGGGATATGATTTGAAAATTCACGAAATCAAAACATAGTTATTCAGTATTTGCATAACATTATCGAGCTTTGCGCTTAACTCCATCCATTGCGGTTTGTACAGCCTCCTCAGATACCGTGGCGGCCGTCTTTTTCCGAATTTGTTGGAAGTGTTTGAAATCTTTGTTTCCTTGTTTCTTTTCAGAAAGCTTCCGCTTCATCAGAACCCAATATCTCTCGATTGGACGTAACTCTGGACAATTTGGCGGATTTGCGGTTTTTGGTACAATATTCACTTGATTTGCTTCGTACCACTGCATCACAGTTATAGCATAATGACATGATGCCAAATAGGGCCAGAACAAAAGGTTTTCTTTGTGGCTTTTGATGAAGGGTAGCAATCACTTCTGCAAGCACTCATTCTGGTAAATCTCCTTGTTGATTGTTCCTGTAGTGACGAAAGATATACAAATTGCTTGCCATATAAGGTATTTTTTGGGAAATTTTGATTTCTTCTTCGTCATGAAATGCTCAGCTGTAGCCTTTTCGGTCATAGCAGAATAGAAAGCCAGCCCTGGAAGCTGCTTGAAATACTCCAGACAATAAGTGTCATCGTCCATAACAACGTATGAAAACTTCGTCAAATATTTGCAGTACAAACGTCGAGCCCGTGATTTTGCTGTCAAATTATGTTTGTCGTCGCGATTTGGAACTGTTTTTTTCTTTATATGACTTCAACTCCAAACGCTGTTTTGATTTTTGGACAAAACCAGGTGACATTCCTATTTTACGAGCCACCGAGATTCGGGTCGGTCCATGACAGGGTCAGCACGTCCTATGTGTGTATCACTTCTCGGTTTCCTTTTGACATTCCCAAGATGATTTGAGCACACCGTGAATAGTTAATTTAGGTAAATCAAATTTTTTGCAAGTTACAGTATTGACAAGTCAGGATTTGCATTACTTGAACACTAAACATGGAATGTAAACGCCAACAATAGTTTTTGTTTTATCAATGACTCCCAGCTATACCTCGGCGAAATTATCCACTCCTACGTGCAAGATTTCTAAAGTTACAGTGATTTGAAGGTGTTGGATTAATGTGGATGCAGACCTTATACCAGTCTCTTAAGTAATTGTTGTATGTTTGTATATAATTTTTAACTTTTAAAGAATGACATGCCATACATAATCGAAAAACTTTCCAATTTAAAAATAAGATTTTATGGATTTGGCAGAAAAAAATTAGGTTACTACTTATTTTCAATATTTTAATATTATTTTAATATTAATTTTTACACACATCCCATGATCAAATGTGTGAAACTTGTTTAAGATCAAGTCTTCCCAAACATAGCTTCATTAAGATAAAAAAAATCACCAATTTAATGATAAAGATTCATTTTACTTATTCATAGCTTTTAGCTGTTATCAAAAATATCAAACATTAAGCTGGCTAAAAAAAGTATAGGGTAAAAAAACTCAAAAATGACTCAAACGTCACCTATAAGATTACCTTCCGTCTAGACGAAACTTTATGGTGACTTACCCGAAAAAGTGATCCCAAAGATCAAGTATGTCTAGTTGCCGTTAATGTTTTCCGTAAAGTTGATCAAATGAACAAGGCCTTCAAATTGAAAGCATAGTTCAATCAATATGACATTTAGGTTAAAACATTCTAAATGATTAATTAGGTGAATAACAGTCTGTAGCGATCATTTGTGCCCATCAAATTCAAACACATCGACTGTGATCTGGTACTGCGGATGACCGTCATAGTTGCACGAGGAAGACAAAACGGATTGGGTTCCGATGCTGGAGCTGATGGGTGAGGGGCGAATAAGGGGGAGGAAAGTTGTGGTCGAACGAATAGCATTGTGACGGTAGTGGCTGTGGAGGATAAGGCCGCTTAATTGGATGTCACCTTTTTGGATCACTACTGTAAGCTTTTGTTTCAAAAGCGATTGGAGTACAGGACGATTTGTTTGACGATACTCAGAACCAAATCGATGAAAATCAACCAATTATGTTTTGGCAAGGAGGAGAAAATGACTAGACCGTTTCAGGATGACGGCGGAACGGACCATCTACGGGTTTAGTGCTTTGAAAATCATATTTAAAGCAAGCTACACGTGCGCGATCCCAATCTTAAAAGCAGTTGAATGTCTAAAGGGTGTCCTGTTTAAAATCTGCGAACACTAAATTCATTCTCATAATTCGAGTTTTTATCCGATTATCTTGGGGAGTATAAAGAAATAATTAAAGTTAGTTTTGGCATCATTCATTTAATTTATTTCACCTTTATATGCGAATGCGTGAACCTTAACCTCAGCCATAAGGTTCTGCAAGACAGCAGAATTAATTTTTTTTTTGCATATTAACCCATGCTTTCTTAATTTCTTCTACATTTTTCACCACTTTAGGTCGTTTTAGAAGGTGCTCCTGAATAATGGAAAAGTATTTTTCTATTTTGCGCAGTTCTGGAGTGTTTGGGGGGTTCAGATACTTCGGCACAAAATCGACATCATTCGCCTTATACCACTCTAGCACGTCCTTTGTGTAGTGGCATGATGCCAAATCCGGCCAGAAGATCGTCGGACCGTCGTGAGCCTTCAGGAGAGGGAGAAGCCGCTTTTGGAGACACTCTTCTCCATTCATGGTGCTTGCGGTAACGAAAGGTGTACTCCACTTTCGCAAGTACAAATCGCTTTCCAAATTAAGAACTTCTTGGCGAACTTCGACATCTTCTGTGTCCGGAGGCTATCGAGAACGTCCCACTTATCCTTGACAGTCACATACAGGTTTCCTGGAATCTGGTTGAAGTCCGCCTTCACATATGTCTTGTCATAAATTACGCAGTAGTGTGGTTTCTTTACCCAACAAACATTGAATGTACAATAAGAGCGTATTCAGACAAAAATAAGCTTCTTCAGCTGAAAAAATGGCTTATTCAGCTGTTAATCAACTCAAATTGTTTGTTGGGTAGTTTCGGTAGCTTTTAGTTTTAGGATTTGAAAGATTCTCGGTGGCAGTGGCTTGCTTACTGAGCAGAAAAACGCGGTCCCAGGTCCTTTAATATTAAAAATGTATGGTAAGATAGCTTGTTTATCGTGTATTTTGTAAAAAATTTCGTTGTCGTCGGTGCCGAGTTTGAATACTTAACAACTTGAGTAACGGTATAATGTAATATGAGGGGCTCGGTGGCCTTAAAGCAACCGTTTTTGCTTACTGAGCAGAACATCATGAGTCTAATCTCAAGCCCATCCTCATTCAAGATTCGTCAATCGTTTTATTTGTTAACATGACTACATGGTAATAACATCAACTCGATTATTAAAAAGGAGCTCGTCTGCCTAATGGTTAACGTTTGTTGCTTACTGAGCAGAAGACCAATCCAAAGCTCCTCCGCGTTATATGATCCGTTGGGACATCAATTCAGCTTATCGTTTACCAAAACGAACCATGCTGCAAACCCAACCCTATTACCTAATATCCCAGTGATTCCTCGTGGAAGTGCAGAGGATTTCTCGGCTTCAACACATTCCTACCCCTTCCTTTCTTGACCTGTGTTCGGGCGCGGCCGGCGCTGGTATTGCCTAGTTTGAGATCACCAGTTTTTACACATTGAGGATGATTGCTAGTCCCAAGCATCTTTTATTGGTTCTCTGTGTTATTACAGCTGGTTAGGCAATAACAGAGTAGCAACCGTGGGCGGTTGCATCATGTCCATGCTCAAATTGTTGGTTGGGTAACTTCTGGTCGTACAACTTCTGGGCACGGCTTTTTGCGACCGTATTCTGTTCCTCGTCACGGTTTGAGGACTTCTGAACTTTAAACGTACGTATTCTGCACGAAAGTCTTGCACACATGCAACTTTTTAGCCACATCTCGAACTGAGGCGTTTGGTTTCCGTTTAAAGGCCCCAAGCACGCGTTTGTGATCGTTCTCGTTGACCTGACGGCTTTTTTCCGGATCTTCACTTCCGATCAACAGTCAGACGTTCTTCGAACCGTTTCATGATACCAGACACCGTGGAATTCACGATTCCCAACTTTTTTTTCCGATGGCACGATGCGACAGATCCATATTCTCAAAGTACTCGTGCAAGTTCTGTCCAGGAGTCAGGGTTTTTTTTTCTCAAGTCCTAACCTTATAATACATGTTTACCATCATGGGAAACATTATCAAACAAGGGATGAACTAACTTTTTTCGAAAAAAAAAACTAACATTAAAAGTTACAAGACTATTTTAATAATGTTTTAAATAGATCATATTTTTTTAAATGGTGAAATAAATCAAACTGCTACAACTTGTATCTGTTGTGCTTAAATTTTAATCAAATTAAAGGCATTTCAAAGATCAATGTTTTGACTAAAAATATGCAAAATTGTAGTTGAAATCATTTGGTTCACTTTACTTCAAGCAATCAACGTTTTATAAAGGGCAGTCAAATTCGAAACGTTTTACTAGAATTGCTCCAACTACACGTAGACTCATACAATGAAACCAAAAACTTTACCGATAAACTTTGAATAGTTGATCTACCAGCATTCATAGCTTGAGAAAATATGATGCGCATCCTAAAAAGTTTCAGATTACTGAACTTTTTCGGGGAGAAAAAAATCACAACGTTAAACACTGTTGTCCAGTACTGTACATGTGCAAATAATTTTAAGGCAACATACAAAATGCAAAAGAATAAACTATAGTTAAAGTTTTGACACGGTCGCAGAGCAGATTGTGCTTTCATTAGCTTCATAAATACGTTATGATTGTCACGAAATAACGTGCCAAATGTTCGAGGTTACTTTTTGTTGCACTGCTTATGATCGAATTTTATATCAAGAGGTATTATAGTCTTTTGGTTCTGAGATGCTCGAGGACCCTCGTTTTTGCTTACTGAACAGAAAATCATGGGTTTAATCCCAGCTTTTAAAATGCATGATCACTAAACAAAATGATAGTCGGCAATCGAGAGATTAAATGAGCAACTTCAGGCGAATCCTAACCGAATACGCTACCCAACCCTCCAACTCCGTAGCACTTATAAGGGTGTCGCTAAGACGGTGGCCTCTCGTACTACATCAACACCTCCTTCCCTATGCCTAGTTGTGGATAAAATGGGCGTGGCCGGGAATAGCGACAGTCATACTTCTGGTATTGTTATTTAGATTGGAATCAATATTTACTCCCCAACTTTATTCCTGAATGTAGTCAGACTGAGAATTTCACAAGAGTCGTTAGTGTCGCTAGTATCCTATCTACGAAGTACATCATAACAACGCTAACGCTAAATATTAATTACAAAAGATTTTTTTTATTTGTTTATCCATTGAAACTTGTTCTCTAGTGATATTATCATTGCTTCAAAAGTCTCTCGAATATGACTTTCAAGAGAAATTTAAATTAAAAAAAGTTGCACGCGAAAGATTTTTTTTCACAGGGTCACCCTAAAGACACATGAAAAAATTTGTTATACTTCAATGTCTTCGGTGAAGATTAAAGGCTTAAAAATCCCTTCTTTTGGTATTTAAAAAACTTTCTTATTTTTTAAAATGAAGACGGTATGTGTCTCAGCAAAGCTAAGCAACTTTGCAGCATAAACATTGTTTTTGTCTGAATTGAATAAGGGTATACATTAAAATTTGATTTGATTTGTTTTCCGTTGATCTTGTTTTCCGTGCTGAGCACCAATGTTACCGACGCCAGGGAGGCAGCTCCCACACCTGGACCCTTCCTATCGACCCATCAACTCATGAACCGGGGACCATCGGCTTTACTTCCTTTCCGAAGGAAGGCGTGATCAGAGATGTTATACCTCAGAACATCCCGGTGGCGCAATTTCAGGCTCTACATCCTCCTTTTATGCTAATTCCCCATTCTGTACCACTGTTCAGTGGTGGTAACGAGACTATTTAACAAGCTAAAATCAATAAAACAGCAAAAAAGGTTATCTTCCATTTAATTCCACTTAATTAATTTTGGTATCCTTGACAGACACGTATTTCGACTACAATGTGCAGTCTTCATCAGTGTCATTCCCACTAAAGACTTATCAAACTCTAATCCCCTTAAGTACTCATTCCCTAGGACTCCAATCCAAGGCCCAATATTATGGAACATTTCTCTTATATTCTGGAAATTCATTAAAATAGATCAATATGACTGAATCATATTCCCACCATAATTCACGATTCAAAAATTCAATATTAATAACAAACAAAGATGAAGAATATAATCACCATTTAAATCCAAAAATAATAACAAACAATAGGACATACAAAAGGATATACCAGAAATGAGAACAACCAATCAACAATAGATGCGATGCGTGTAAACATTCAGCAGGCGTATTTTTGTCAATTTACTGCGATGGTAAATAATGAAAATAGCCGACAAAAAGTTACCGAATTAAGGCTTTCTAAAGCCAAGCCAACATAATGAGAAGTAATGGGGAAAAAATTCTACTGCACCAAAAATGCATCCATGTATCGAAAATAAATCCCCTCATAGCCCAGCCAAAATGATGAATATATAATCACAATTATTTTTCAGCAAAGAATAAGATAATGACGATGATGTACAGATTATGAAATGCATTGCACCATTTATATGGGAGGGAAAGTAGAATAGAAAATGTATGCATCATTCAGCAACGAACTGGGAGAATCATAAAGTGGCAAAATTTATTTATTTCACAACTTGCACTCGAAAAAAGGACAGCCGCCGCACACCGCATTAAAAATAATATATCGTTTTAGGCAATTTTTATCAAACTTATATAATGCAACTGCAAATCTGACAATACACAGTTGCCGAAAAATAGGTGGAGTTTCCAAAAATATATAACCTTTTTTCTTCTTTATTATTTCGTAAATAAATGATTTATTTAAAAAAAGAATTCAAACAAACGCTTTTACATTACGCGTAATAATTTGAAGGATCTGATAATCTATGATTGCATGCGTGTGTTTTCCTCTCTTTTTTCCGCCGAGCCCTGCTATTAAAATTTTATTTAAGATAATTAATTAAAAGTATACATTTTTTATCATGCTGGTTCGTTTTCATGAAAATGTGAAGCGACAAAAAGATTATTACCCGGTCTATGATGTGAGTAAGAAGTTTTGTTGAATTGGTTTTCGAGCGTGTATCCTTTGATGTCGAAATTATGGGCGCTGCTTAAATTCGATCAGCCATAATTTCATGTGGTTTCCTCCCAAAAATCGCAATTGCCAACATATTCCATTTTGGATGTCAAATTACATATTTCACGGTATGCTAATAAATTTCATGCTGGACAAGGATTCTCATTTGTGGGGTTTGATATTTCTCTAGGGAGTCGTTAAGCTTCTCTAAAGGATTATGAAATATTTTGGCGAAAACTGACAAAAAATATTATCATATCACTGGAACTATGGTATCGATAGTGATAACAATGCAGTACAATAGAACATCCATGTTGATATACAGCAGTGCGAATCTTGATAAATTGAAATTAAATTAAATTTGAATGTAAAAAAGTTTTGACGGTGTAAAAGCAAAAGGTCGTATTTGAAGACGGTATGAATGATGGGGCCTCCCTTAACTCAGTCGGTAATGGCGCAACTACGAAGCAAGACCATGCTGGGTTGGAAAATTTCTCGCCTTCCCTGGGCACAGAGTATGATTGTACTTGCCTCACGTATAATTGTGCAAAAATGGTACAGACATCGAAAGCTCTCAATTAACCACTGTGGAAGTGCATCTAGAACATTAAGTTGAGAGCACGCAATAAGCTTAAATACGATCAGCATTAAGCTTGAAATGCGACGAAGAAGAAGAAGAAATAATAATGAATGTTGTCCCTTATATTGGGCCCACAATTTTTAAAATCGATTTTAGCAAATATTATAAATTAACAATATGGTTCACTCTTCTATTATCCCCAAGACACGATTTTCCCCGACATTAGTGGCTCTAGTGACGAGAAAGGTGACTAGTACACTGTAAATTGAGCGTAACAAGGCTATCAAAAACAACTCACTCTTGAGTAGAATTTTACTAGGTGTATATCTCAAGCGCCGCCGGGATTTTCATAGGTGTAAAATCTTTGATCACGAAGGGTGGGTGTGGGAACTGCTTTCCTGGCGTCGGTAGCATTGGTACCCAGTACGGAAAACAAATCAGGAAAAAAAAGTTTATTTCACCCAACTAGGTACTAAAGTGTGGGAAGCGAAAAGTAAGTAAAGTCCTATGTACGCAATTAATCATGTTTTGTTGTTTTTGACTTCATCCACATCCAGAGGGCCAGTCATTCTCGAATGTATGGGAATGGTAGGAAACCATTTGGAAATGCATGAAAATTTTCAGTTTTTATTCATTATCGTCTTTATGAGCAGTTTTAGATGCACAAAAATTTCACGAGTTAATTACACTGAAGTCTTTTTTTACACGGTTTTTTTTTACGCGGTTTTTTTTTACACGGTTTTTTTTACACGGTTTTCAACGATTTACACGGTACGTTTTTAACGATTTCTCGACAACGATACAACCTATCGACTTGATTCCAATCACATTATCCGTTTCAAGCTACTTGTAATCGAATGGCATACTTCAAAAAAATCACAATTTTTGGTGTAAATACAGAAATTTTTAAAATATGTCTATATGGACCATATCATGCTTTAATTACAAATGGCATCAAAATCCGATTTTTTAAAAACATTTAAGCATGCGAAAAATCAAAATCTCGTAGGTTTTTTTTTACACGGTTTTTTTTTACACGGACCGTATCCCCCGTGTAAAAAAAGACCTGAGTGTACTATGGTGATAGGGTAAAAACTAGTTATTTTTTTTCCTTCTGTGAAAGCATGTTTAGTCACAAATCATGGATTTTCTGATATTCTCCATACTGCAAAAATGATTTTCCTACCATTGAAGGGGTGACATCTCTCGGATCTTCAGTATAGCTACTACTCAAATCATATAATGAATTTTAAGTACTTGTACAAAGCGCTTAGATAGGTAGAAATTACTTGATAGAACTTTAGAAGGAATGAATGATGTTCAAAAAAAAAATAAAAATAGGAACAGACTGAGCTCGAGCCATGAACGTTGCGATTATTAGGCCTGTGTCTTCACCACTCGTCTGTCAATACTTCGGAAATCGATCAAGCTTAAGGCATATAAGAAGCGTTTTTTCACAAATGTGAAAGCTAGCAACTAGAGAAACATGTAAAAAAGGCCTATTCACCAAATGTAAACAATGACTTTAAACGTTAATTTCTCTTGAATATAGACTCAATCTGGGAAGCCGACACCAGCATCTGAGAGATAATTTGCTCTATCAGATGATATAATTAGTTTGAGTGGGCACACAGCAAAAAAAAAATGTAATATCGATCAATGTAATTCAAGCTGATGTATGAAATAATGAGGTAATAGCAAAAAACAGATACAATATTACATCAATGGATGTAAATTTGTTCGAAAAATCGATGCACATCGTACAACGTTATATTACACAACCTATGGATTGACCTGGTTGCAGTAGTTTGGATGTAATATTCAACGACTTTTTTTTCTGTGTATGTTGCGATTCGGGAACAACCGACGTTTAAATGCATTGTTAACGTTTGGCTTTGCACATGTTGCTGGGGAACGAGGTACCCAAGGCGCTAACTTGAAAGTACCCATTAATAAGTAAAAAACCCTAATTTATCCACCTATGGTGTGATCAGACCCTTCTTACTTATTCAAGTTTATTTATTTTATTGTCATTATCAGTGACCAAGCCCCCCCCCCCCCCCCGTGTCATCCAGTGACGCTACGCCACTGCCTGGGGGTACCCGGAATATATCCGGGTGTAGTGTATTTGGTGAGGCTACCAATCACCTTATCATCGTATTTTAATGTGATTTAATGGGTTTTAATTCAATTCATATTCAAGCAACTTCCCCGGGGTACCCGGAACATGTCCAAGTGTGTCCAATGTGGTCTGGAACACTTAACACGACTTGCATTGATCTTATTTTTGAATTCTGTAGTAATTTGATGTGTCGCATGATGGTTTTGATACGTTTTCCGTTAAATCCAGCGTGAAGGCCCATATTCACCGGATCTTATTCCGGCCATATCTCCGGAACCGGTTCACCGATTCCAAAACCGGTCAATAGAGTTCAATGGGATCCCAAGACCTATCATTTGGCGCCGAGTTTGTCCAAATCGGTTGAGCGGTTGCTGAGAAACGTGAGCGCATTCATTTCGTTACATACACACACACACATACACACATACACACGTACACACACACACATACACAGACATGTTCCGATCTCGTCGAGCTGAGTCGAATGGTATATGACACTCGGCCCTCCGGGCCTCGGATCGATAGTCGGTTTTTCAGGTGATATCTATACCCTTCTTTGTAAGAAGGGTAAAAATCTCAAAAATTTCGTTTTCGAGTTTTTTTTTTATTTATTCAAAGGGGGGTATATATTGGGTAAGTTAGTATAAAAATTGAGTTAATTTGGGGCTAGGTAAAATTAAATTAATAATGTAAACTAAATTTTGAGTAAGTGGTGTCGGTGGTGTAGTGGTAAGCGTGATTACTTCTCACCCCAGTAGGCCTGGGTTCAATCCCAGTCGGCGCCGCCGGGATGTTCTGAGGCATAACATCTCTGATCACGATCTGGAAAGGAAGTAAAGCCGTTGGTCCCCGGTTCATGAGTTGATGGGTCGATAGGTAGGGTCCAGGTGTGGGAGCTGCCTTCCTGGCACGTCGGTAGCATTGGTGCTCAGCACGGAAAACAAGATCGACGGAAAACAATTCAAGGGAAAAAAAACAAATAAATTTTGAGTATTCCTGATCAATTTAGTGAAAATTACCTAACGATCAATCGAATGTAATAATGGAGCACAAACGAAGGCAATGCAGCATACAAAAATGACGACATCAAAGGCAGCGCAGGTTGCTATGGTTTTCATCCAAAAATAAGTTAAAAGTTCCCAACGGTTTTGTACTTTTAACTAAAAATCGAATTCTTTTTTGTTTTTTTAAGTTTTTGAGTTTTTTGAAACTTAATGTTGAGCGTTTTTTTCTTACTATATTTGTTAATCTATTACTCAAATTTGGGTTTACGATTCTTAGCGTGTTGAAAGTTTTCTTCCTGTCAGTTGACAATGTGATATGTAAAGAGGGATGGCAAATATAATCTGCATTTTCTTTTATTTGTTTGGTTCACCTTTAAAGAAGACATCATATCAACCAGACTGGCAACTTTGCCAGAATCCAAGTGACAGATACAATAGCGCTGCGCTTGAGTAAAGGTGGAAGCAACGCATAGAAAAATGAGCAAATACACAAACCTTTATTCAGAGGATGTAATCTTTGCTATCAAATTCGTTCGAAGCATTTACCTTTGAGCAGCAGATGACACGCTTGTACCTGTCTCATAGCGTTCGTATGAGAAAATGGAAAAGTTGCCAGTCTTCTTGATTTCTTTTCTTCACCTTCAAGCTAATAGTACAATCAAACTATAGCAGATATCACGTAATTTAGGCACTTTTGATATCATATTAAATTACGTTATTAAGTTATTAATATCAACTGCAGTCTGAACGTGGTACAATGTCATGACGTCAGGGTAGGCGTTTAACATGCATTAGAAAGCTAACAAGCAGAGAAATGGATTGCACGTTCAACAAAATATTGGGTCAAAATCAACAAACATGTTTGTTATCTGAGGGCTAACAAACAATTTTGTTGATTTCAACCCGGTATGTTTATTGATTCTAAAATCGTGATAGTTATCACCACCACTAGATATGATTGTCGATACAACATTTTTTTTTTGGTTGGGTCCACAATCATTTTTGTTAAATCAATTATAATGTTTAGTTGAACTGACAATGGTAGGTTAGTTGTATTAACACACATTTTGTTAACATAATAATGTTTGGTAAGGATTTTTTTTCTCACAAAGAGAAGTTCATGTTTTGTTTTTTTTATTGAATTTTTATTGTTATTCAATATTTACATTCAAATTACATTGCTGCCTTGTCCTTACGTGACAGAAGATTGAGGTCAGATTAATTGTACTTTTCAATGATCGCTTTTCCTTTTGCAGAGGGAGAGAGTGGATAGGTTGCCGTACACTCGTCTCGTGATACTGAGGTTTTCTCAGCGTTTGCGACAGGAGCTGACAGACCCTGAAACATGAGAAAAAGTACCTGATACCACGGTGAATAGGAATTGAGGGGGAATAGCAATAACAGTTTTCAAGCGATGTAAATAATGAGTTTAAATTGACGAGTTGGAGTTAATATTTGGAAATACATGTTTAAACTATAATAAGACTTTCGAAGAATTCTGATTATTATCTATTATCTATTTCTCTATGGTAGTACCATAGAGGTAATAATAGTTATTATACCACTATGCGTCCATGTTGTATTCACATGATTTGTAAATGCTTTATAAACGACGTTTTAGATACTTTATACGACAACACTGATTCAGTCTGTCAACAACCCGAAATCAGTAGAGTAGTGGTTACCGTTTCCGCTTTCCAATTAGAAGGTCGTGAGTTCAATCCCAAGCTCAACCCTTTTTTTATTTGTGTTCTACATCTAATTAATTTAAATATCCTGATGAATGTGGGCGTCTTAGTGGAATACCTGTATAATGAGAGTATTAGTACAAGACACTGAAGAAGTCTGCACATTGTAGACGAAATACGCGTATCTGTCAAGGATAAGCAAATAAAGTAGTGGAATTAAATGGAAAATACTAATCCTTCTCTCTCTCATTATAATTTAAATAGTAATCATCGATCACATGACTCACGATAATGAATGCATTTATCTAGTTTAAAAAATAACCGAGCATTCCTTCCTTGGGATTGGAGTGGTGAAGAGGTAACATTGTCTCATGTTTAACAACGATGAATGAATTAATCATTCCCACAGGGCCTTGATGGAGCTAGGGTTGCGATCGGGAGTGCTGATAGGTATTTACTTTCAAGCGAGCTTTTATTGATTATTAAGTTGCCCATATGATGATTTCTAGGATAGCTCAGATGACAAGGCAAGCGGCTGGTACATGGTTCGAATCCCATACAACGACATGTATAAGTATTTAATAAATTTACTAATATCTGTGTGGTGCGAGCCACGTCAGAAATAATGAATACAATTACACTTAAGAAACACACCCTTCTCTGTCCCCGTCCCTCTTATTTTCGGATTAATTTTCCCACAGTTGAATAATCGTTTAATAAATGTATAATAATGTATAATTAAACGTTACTTCACATGAGAATCAAGCGTATACAGAGCATAACTGTTTTAAGGAAATAGTGATGTCTAATAAACGCTGCATAATCAAAAAATTTATCCTATGAACTCTGTTACAACTCATATAAGTCGAATAAAAGCTTCTCGACATACCTTATACAACACCAGTAGTTCAATGTTGTGGTTGAATAAATTCTCCAGATTTGTGTGAACAAAGCCTGAACAGAAGTTATTATTAAAAATAGTACAAGTACTATTAAGCATGCAGTTGAATAAAACGGCCAAGAAGTCGTTTCTTCAATAGACGATTGTTTGTTGGGTAGTTTCATCATTCGTTGAGTCGCTGCGTTGAACCTGACTATTGACCACGAAAAGGCTTGTCAATGCACATCAAAAATCGACTACATACATTATCTGAAATCGAAGAAAGACATTCCGCGCAACTACCATAAACTGGACTAGTTCATGCTGATCTTCGTCAAGCTTCGTCTACAATTTGGACTTCTACATCAACACATATCAAGCAGCCTTCAGGTGCAATTGGCTAAACTTGGTGATTTTGTAAATTTTTATCTTTTCAAACCAGTAACGTTGGAAATCATCTTTTTGTGGTGCGTTACTGGTATAAGATCCACCGCTGAACCCTAGTCGTGACAACTTCAAACTAGGGAATTAAGATTTTCCAGTAGGGGAAATGTTGGCTTCGGCAATACCTTAACCTATTATCGTCAGGGGGGTCAACAAAGTCCTAGAGCACTCAAATTTGGCCAATCGATGCTCTGAATCATAATGTATCCACATGCCAAAATTGAGTTCTCAAGGACGTTTTTTTTACCCCCCTGACGATAATAGGTTAAGGTATTGCCGAAGCCAACATTTCCCCTACTCAAAGGATCATATTTTAGTCCTTGTTACTTTTTTATGACTTGATAATAGTGACAAGAGTCGGGTTGTGACCACCGCGCCTTTATGCATATTCTATATTGTATACTTCAAATCAAAAATATTGTTTATGTTCATAGATTTCACATAATCCATTTCCCTTTGTCCTTCTCCTTTTCATTTCCCTCTTCTTTCTTTTCAGAAAGCGAGTAATGGCGCTATAGCCATAAGTCATAAAAAGCCTGAAACAAGAGTTAGTGCTCATGCCCATGTCAGAAGAAAATGGAGGATCACTTAACCTTTCTAGCTTTGATGTTTCCAGCGACCAACCAATCATATATGTAATTACCAAAATCCCGTAAACCGTACGTTCCGGTACGAGATGTCCACGTTTCATCCACTTATTGGATTCTGAAGCATCGTGTTTAAATCTTCGATATAAACAGGCCCGATGTTTTCTGAATCATCTTGCCCCTTAAATGCTGCACAGTAGGCCTGGCCCTTTTGATATGTGTGACGCATCTTCGATGTGAAACTTATATCAAATAGACAAGAAAAATGATGTAGGTATATATATCATTTTCCAGGATGCTTTCAAGAACTGGCTGTGTTGGTGTTAGATTATATTATATTAGATTAGATTAGAAGAATAAAATGATATTTTAATGAAAACAAATTGAGCCTCCCTTATACCAACCGGTCAGGAGTCGTGTTTATTTCAGTTACCGTGGGGATTTTGTGATTAGCTCCGGTCCATTTCAAATTTTCATTCGAATAATCGATTAACGAACCGAAAATTAAAATATTTGTAATTGGTTATATCATGCCGATATAAGTATTAACTTCTCCATCGTTTCAAACACTCTCATTGTTGGAAAAATGACAGCACAGTGAACAAAAAATAACCGATTAGTTGTTAATCGAGTAATTAAAAAAATGGGACATCTCTGATTTTGGTGTGATTGTTTAGATAAAAAAAGAGCATAAAATTTCATCTCTACCGAGGGGGTAGCGAAATCACAAAACTACCGTGCATACTTTCATTGGATGAAAGGGACCATGAAAGAGGACACTAAAATAAAAAGATGTTCTTCCAACTGTTTCATCTTAGTATTCTTCTTTGCTTATACTAATGACAGACATACAGCGTACTACCGTACCTACTATAGTACTTTATGGTACACGTAGTACCATAGAGGTAACCGTTGTACTCAAAGAGACATCGTAGCAATCATGATGGAGGTCATGGAGGTCACCACATTTCAATGAATAGCAAAATTCTTGAATTATCAAAGAAAGATCTCAGTGTCTGGTAATACTGGTTTGATAACAGGACATTGTCCATGTAAATATCATTTGAAGCTAATAGGAAAACTTCAAGAGGATATGTGTCGATTCTGTGGTATAGAAAAGGAAGACTCTGAACACCTGCTATGCTCTTGTGCGGCAATCTTCAATAAAAGGCGTATTTTTCTGGATAAGGGGCTGGCAGAACCCTTTGATATTTGGAATGCAGGTCCCAGTAAAGTAGTACATTTCATTCGAAATGTAATGCTTGGCTGGGAAAATGCTTTTGGTCAGTCTATGTCGGTCGCTTCACAAAATAGTGATACGACATAACTGATAAAGCAATATAAAAACGGGGAATATCACAATAGATCAAAGTAATGGTCGCAGTGATGAATATACCCAACATAGAAAAAAAAACCGTTGTACTCCTTTATTCTAGTACCTTAAATATATTTTTTTTTTACCTGAAATATTAAATTTTGATGTAATTGATGTAGGTCTTTACAACGGTGTACTTTGTATGTCTGTTTGAAGGGTGGCCTATTAGAAATTCAATACCTTTTTATTCAAAATGAAGCACCATACTGCTTATCCTTGGCTATAAAACTATAAATAAAGCATTGCTTCCCATTGGTCACTTGTCCGAAGAACCCTAGGAGGCTATGAATAAGAAGATAAGGTGACTTATACCTTCAACAGACATGATTGTAGTACTGTTGTATTATTTAATCCAGTACCGCAATAGATGTACTAGATTAAAGAAGTGCAACGGTACTATAATCATGGGGAAATTCTAATCTACGTTGATCTCTTTAAAAGGCATTAGACCCCCCTCTGCGTAGACAGCCGTGCATAACTTTTTTGATTGAATTTTTATGGACTGTAGATATATGCCTCCCCCTTCCTCTAAAATGTCTAGATGGTTCACCGCAGCCTCTCATGAGGTGAAGTAAACATAATTGGTATTAAAAAAGCTACTTATATTATTTTAAGATCAAAAGTTAACTCCAAACACCTTCGTTGCTGCGCACCGTGCGTCTCCATGATGACCTTTTTTTTCACAATTTTTATATTCTCTTGCGTAGCGGAGATATGCGCAGATAGGGACACATATTTCTAAAAACTACAAAAAAATGTATAATAGATGCACAAGATCTGAAAGTGACCTTGTGAGCAAATGAAAATGTCAAAATGGAAATCTCTGAGACATCACTTCAGATTGCAAAAAGCTCTCGTCAATGTTTCCTTTTACTCTTACGTCG
Source organism: Ochlerotatus camptorhynchus (assembly GCF_037179485.1). Classification (NCBI taxonomy): domain Eukaryota; kingdom Metazoa; phylum Arthropoda; class Insecta; order Diptera; family Culicidae; genus Ochlerotatus; species Ochlerotatus camptorhynchus. The sequence continues at coordinate 306,682 of NW_027041103.1, forward strand.
TGTATCGTTTGTTTACGTTTCATCAGCCCCCATTGTGAAGAGTTTTTCTACATTTCTGGTCACCCTAAAATGCTAAGACAAAAATTAGGACAAATTATACAAAACGTTCTACACCTACTTGACGGCAATAAATAAATAAATATGTTTGCGCTTATTGGACTGCAAACACTATCGAGCCTCCTGCCAAGACTGTTTTTTTTTTTTGACATGATTAGTAATCACATTGATTGCAGTAGTGTGCTTCAAGACATCAATTTCCACCCTCCAACCCGCCGTCTCCGCAATCCGTATCTGATATGGACTCCCGAGCACCGCACTGCTTATGGCTCCAGTCCAGTCGAGAGATGTTGCAGACTATTCAATGATGTGTGTGATGTGTGTGTGACTTTAACTATAATATTAGAAGACTAGTTTTTTAAGAATAGTTTTTTTTTGTTTCATTATTAAAGTTCGTCTCTTTTAAGAATAGGATTACGTCTCGTGTGGCTCTAATGCAAAATGATGATGAATAAATGTAATACAAATACCACTTTCAAGCCAATATCAACAATTGTAGCAGCCCTATAATTGTTTCTTTGAATGCTGATATTGTAAGTCAGTTAAATAAAATTAAAACTAAACTTTTTCGTTTTAAGATACTCAACGAGACAATCATTGGAGTCTTATGATGAAATGCTATCAAGATTTCTCTTGATGCCTATGATCTAATATTTAACACATAGTATTGATAAATTGTCCGTACAGCTGTCCTTATATTTTATAAAAACCGCTGTTTTAGCACAATTTAAAAAGATTTCTGATTTCTTGGATGTTGATTCATCAAATATTTATCGAATATTGGAACAATATTGGACTACACACTTTGATGGGAGCTATTTTAGGAAACCACCTTTTTCTCAGAAACAATTGATATTCCCGAAATACAATTAACACACTTTTTGAAATATACTGCTAATTTTACTAAAATCCTGTCCACTACGAAAAACTTCTTTTCAGTTTGTATTGCTCAAACTTCAATCAGGCTCCGCCAATCAAGTCCAAAACTATATCGATAAATCAATAAATAGTTGATCAAGCATCAGCCATGATTTCAGAAATCACAGTGCTTCAAAAAGTTGTCAATTCAGGTGTATTGGCATTTTTTTGTTATATAGGGGAAATGGATGTAATGTCGGCCTAAATGCCCCTTATTTGGACACATACATAAGTTCAGCAATCGACTAAATTTTCAATAGCGACCAAAAATATCCATTATTACCGCGATGGGACTGGGACAATGACGCGTTCATCTAAATAAAATTGATAAATAGCAGATTTTTAGCGATGGGCCCAATCTTAGATCCATAGGCCAACATTAGAACCATTTCTCAATGCCCTCAATTTACGGTATTTGAGCGGTTTATTTTGCAAAAAAAAATCATCATTTCCTTAATATAAGCTTAGAAATTTTATTTTTTAATATTTTGAATAAAATGCAAAATTTGTTAAATTTTTTCTAGCCTCTGTGAATATATTTTAGGAAAAAGTGCATACATTTCAGGACAGCATATTATTTATCAACCACAGCTTTATTAACGTGTTGCGGTTGTTAGCTGTAATGCTATTTTCCGACCTAGTTTTGTGTTTTGATTGTTAAGGCATGGGGCTCTGATAGGGCTTCAGAAATGAATGTGTCTTTTCCACCGCAAGAAAAATATTCCTGTATTACCAAAAAGATTTTTCCAAATCCAGTATGTGTATATATACAACACCAAGATGCACATCTACACAGAACACAGAAAGTAGAAGAGCACCGAACTCGAAGACCTTCGCAGATAAAGTGTTTTAAGGGTAGGTCAAGGTGTTATATACAACCGAACCAAAATGTGCAACCACCCGGCTTCTCTTGTTGCTTACTTTCTTCATAAACAGCTGGTGGGATCCTACTTAGTAACCAATTTGGCTACCAAGAAGTGTCCGCCAAGGAATCGTCCATCGCAGGGTGCGTATGAAATTACTAGCGGGCATAAGAATTGGGACAAATTCTTTACATAGGAACAGACGCATTCCTTTATGTACGATCCAAACACTGTACATGCAGTCAAAGTCTGTTGACAGACTGTCTTATACATGTGTCTGCATACATAATGTGCGGGCAGTCGAAACAAACACGGTGATTTTTCGCTCTGTAGGGTTTCTGTGTTATCAAAAGTATCCTCGCTAGCCGTCTAGATTGATTACGTCACACAACGATTCTTGTGCCAATACGCAAAAGTATTGCAATCAACCACGTAATATGATACTATTTAAAATTCGTACCCAGCACTAGGATGATTTGATAAATATTTCCGGCAATATAAAATACCTAGATGATAAAAATTTGATTTTTTTTTTAAGAATAAATCAGCACTACACAGTTTGAAAAAGTAGTGTAAATTTCTGTTCAATATGATGCACATAAATGGAGCGTCTCATATCATATAAGTTTACATTATATATCATGTAAAGTTCTGACACATTTCATGTAAAGTAGCAAAAATTGTATACAACACAACACTCAATTCTGTTTTTATACAATTTTTTTTCTTGATTTTATCCTCATTTATCCTGCATACTGATGTTCGTTTGTTCAGTATAGTTGGATAATCAAGTCTATTTTGTAGGACATCAGCAACAAATAAACATCAAACATCGTTCCTTGTAGGAGGTCAGTCTAAAAGGGTCTCACCAGGGTAATCGTCAAAGCGTGTAACAAATGAATCTTCATTGATTAGACTCGAATCACCGTTCTGATAGAAAGGATTCCAAATGGCAGCACCATACTCTAAAGTAGAGAAGAGAGTACGATGAGATATGACTGAATCCAGATTAGTAAGGGTCCGTTGATCCCCAGCCATTCTAGATTAGCTATGGCGATGGCGGGATTGATCTTGACGAATGCTGCTGATAAATCAGTGTTCATAGCGTTGGTCTAGTAGCGCTCCACTAGGCTACTCGTAACGTACGATGGGAAACAATGAAGGTTGGTTGTCTACCTTTGATCGATTGGAAACGAAACCATGTTGGCAAATATATTATATTAACAATATGATCCACTCTTTCGCTTAGCTGGCGAACCAAATTTTTAGCGATGAAAGCACCTCTGTGGCCAAAAAGGCTACCAACGTGTTTGTTTATCGTCACGAGGGGTAAACCAAATGAAAATTTGTTTAATATTTCAAACGAATGTATTTCAACATATTATTTTATTTGATGACAACAGTGACATTATTTTATTTGATGACAACAGTGACAAATTTTAAAGTAATATACACAATGTAATTAATGAAAATAATGCGAGTCTTACTTTTGTAATAAGTGCTATATTCGCACCCCTCGATTGTATTGAATGATTGTTTCTGACCGTTTTCAATGCTAGATGGTGCGTGTAGCATTGCAATATTTGGAAAAGGCATGAATGGATCATACTGTTAATATGATATATTTGATGTTGGTTTTTATGGAGATACTGCTTATAGTGCTACAACAATGGCTCCATAACAACTAGTTCAAAGAGTTTATACACGGCGCACAGTGGAGGGATTCCACGGTAGTTGTCTACATATTTCCTGTCACAATTTTTATGAGCTGAGTACATTTGTTCATTCTTCCAGCAGGTTGGAAAGTTTCCAGTTGTTAAAGACAAATCAAAGAGATGACGGAGAGGTTTCAGTAAACACATCAAGTGTTGCTTCAGGAAAACGGACGGAATACCATGGATGTTGCCGATGATTCTTTCGTTGGCCAGGACTTCGATCAATACTTGACTGTATACAAGCCCATTGGAAGAAGCTGGGAATCTTGTTGGGGCACGATACTCTAATTAACAAACACGCTAAAGAATTTAGATCCGAAGATCTTGTAGATTTCATCTAAGCTTAACCCTCGTAGAAGGACCAGATTATTTTCGTTGCCCGTTTACGAATTTCCAACAGCTCTTAGGATTGAACATCAAGTTGCGTTGAATATTTCGCTGCTAGTAAGAAAAGCTTTCCCGTGCACTACTGTGTTACCTGACTTAAAACGAATATACGTTGTATACGAGTACCCCGAGTACCGTCTAATTTTACATTGTAAATGCTATGCAAAATTAGACGAGTCATATGATGTATTCGGGGTACTCGTATACAACTTATATTCGTTATAAGTCTAGTAACACAGTAGGTTCAACCTCAACTAATAATCCCGGAGTGGCGTAGTACGGAATCTCGTATATCTTCTATTTATCACAGCGCTCTTCACGGTTTTCATCCTGCGAAGACTCTTCGTTTGCCATGGCTGACCATCATGACCATGAACAGTGTTGGCACATGTGCTGCAAAATCCACGTCGCCGGCGCTGCTGGTGTAGTGGTAAGCGTGACTGCTTTCTCACTCTAATGGGTCTGGGTTCAATCCCAGCCGCGGTCGGTGGGATTTTTCTGAGGCATAAAAATCTCTGGTCACGTCTTCCTTCGGAAGGGAAGTAAAGCCTTTTGTCCCGGCCAATGTGTGTTGAATGGGTGCGATATCCTACGCAGGTGTGGAAGCTGCCTTCCTGCACATTCGATTGCCGTCAATGGATGGCAATCGATGTCCGTCGGTGATTGGCACTAGATTGCGGAACAGAGACCGACGTTAAATAAAGGAAAGAAGAAGAAGAAGAAGAAGAAGAAGAAGAAGAAGATCCACGTCAGTACGATGAAGAACAGCTTAGCAATCGATGTTCGATATCAGCTCAACAATGCTATTATGATCAGCTTTCCGGAAATTGTAGCTAACAGTAGATAGAGTAACTGTGGATTCGATGATACGACGTTCCTCCAAGGTAGTTACTAGAGGAGGATCCGGCATTATTCACAAGTTCAGATTCTTATAGTAATCTGCTTGGAAGTCGATTTGGATAAAACAAAATACTGCCGCCATGGCGCCTAAGCGCAAAAAAGAGCAATCTCTTGATTCCCTTTCTGATGAAATTAATTTGAGCAATCAATTTGATTTGTTCACGGATGATGAAAATGGTCCATCATCCAGGAAAAATTCTAGTAAACTTTCCCTGCTTAATGCCTAGAAAGAAAAGATTTCGCCTATTGTGATAACCACTTCCGATTTCTATGCTCTTCGCACGGAACTTTTGAACTTCGTGTAATTTAAGTTTTCACTGCAAATTGGCTGTCGGGTTGAATGCCGTGTATTGGCTGAAAACTTGGACGGATTCAAATGTCTTCTCAAGTATCTTACTGAGCAGCTGCATAATTTTTTACTTACGACACCAAAACTGAACGTGTGTTCAAGGTTGTCATGAAAGGACTGCCCAGTGGTGAATCCCTGGATCCGATCAAAGATGAACTGGCAAAATTACATGGAGTTGTGCCAGTCCAAGTAATAATAATAAACTTTTTGAAAAGATAATTCGAATAGAATGATGTTTCACATCAATATGAACTCCATTTTTGCAGATGAGCAGTTTGGATTTCGTCATGGGCGTTCAACTACTCATCAACTCTTAAGAGTTACAAAGTTAATTCGTTCAAACAAATCTGAAGGCAGCTCAACTGGAGTTGCTCTTATAGACATAAAAAAGCATTCGATAGTGTTTGGCATGTAAACCTTCATTCAATTGCTAAATTGAAAAAAGTTTAATTTTTCACTGTATATTATGAAATTAGTTCAAAATTATTTAACTGACAGAACTCTGCATGTAAATTATCAAAATGCCAAATCTTAACGACTACCTGTTAAAGCAGGAGTTCCTCAGGGCAGCATTTTCGTGTGTGCACGCGCGTGTGTGTGTGTGTGTGTGTGTGTGTGTGTGTGTGTGTGTGTGTGTGTGTGTGTGTGTGTATTCCCTCTAACCCCCACTGGCCAGCAGTGTTATTATGGAAGAACTCTCTCTACAATGTCGCATTTATGGTAATTGTATACAGCTTTAGTCCAGCAGTTTGAAGGTGATAGCTCTATTGTCGATCCAGCAACCCATTTCATAATGTCTGGAGAGTCAAGTCCATTCCGAGGTTATTTTCACTTACAATAAGCCCCACATGTATGTATTACCTCTATCAATTGGATATTAGTATTATACACACACTTCCAGATTCAAAATGTTTGCATTTTTTTTTTCCTCTGTTCGGGACCTAACACCACTGCGACCAATAATTTGATCTATTGTAGTATATCCCATGCCCTTAGTTTAGTGCATGTCGTATTACTCCATCACTATTGAGAAATGATGAAGTATTCGATTTTTTTACAGTTGTCATTCTTGCATTTATCGCAAGGATCCGACTCTAATTGAAAGGTCCCGCTCTTTATACCCTTTGGAGTGTTGAAACACCCTCCTAAGACGCGCCACTTTGTCCGTCAAAATTGGGTTCCTTAGCAACAAATTTAAGGAATGACACCGATAATAACCATGCACCAGAACCCTAGTCTTAACCGCTTCAAACTAGGGAACAACAAATAGAAGATTAGGAATCACAAAGATGAAGACCAACTAACGCATTTTTTCCTTGTTTCAAGATCATCTTTGGTGGACAAAGCCAAGTCTTGTCACTATCAACTAGGCATAAAGAGAAACAAGGACTAAGATGCGATCCTTTGATTTACTGAAAAATCCTGTTCCCCTAGTTTGAAGTAGTTAGGACTAGGATTCGGTGGTAGATCTTACATCCCGTAATGTACCACAAAAATTTGATCTACCCACGTTACGGAGCATACTGGCACGTATTTAGTTTATGTTTGTTTTTAAGTAGGGTAGCATTCTTGGGCCTATATTTTATTTCCGCTAAAGGAAGAAGTCTTCGTGTAATTTGCAGCTGACTGCAGAAAACTTTAGATCTCTCCTCTTTTTATTTACAAAAATGGAAGATTTCTCCCAACGCTTCCAAAACTCAATAGTGCTACAATAGTGCTACAATAGTGCTGTTGCCTTACATGCTATTTTAAAACATACGTTTTATTTGAAATTGTCAATAAATGTAGACTGCATATACAAATATCTAAGAAATAAAAATTGTTTTAAACTCAACGAGATGAAAACCTAGCAGTTAGTGTTCTCCTTACTGTATCTTTAGACATCGTTAGATCTATACGCTCACAATAATTATTATACACTCTCATCATTCTATTGATTGGTCCATTTTTACCATAATTCGTTCTGTGAGGTGACAGTTGAAATACATTTCGAGTCCTTAACATGCGTGATGGTACGTAAAAATTTAAGCTTGCTAATATGTTTCTGAATTTACGCGTTGTGAGATAATATCATTAACAAAGGAAATCATGGAAATTTCTCTTCGTTTCTTAAGTGTTTCAATGTTTATCAACATGCAACGGGACTCATAAGAAGGAAGGGAAAAAGAGGTTCAGCCTAGTTTCCTAAGAGCAAATAACAAAAACTGTTTTTGAACTGATTCTATACAATTTATATAAGTGTCATGGTATGGAGCCCAAACCACACTGCAATATTCGAGAATTGATCTCACGTAAGCTATATAAAGTGTTTTGATGGTATATGGGTCTTTAAAATGATAACTAAATCTTTTTATGAATCCCAACATATTATTTGCTTTGTGAATTGTAGTATTCACATAATCTACAAATGTCAACTTCGAGTCAAGAATTACTCCTAAGTCCCTAATTTTATAGCACCTTACAACCAGCTGGTTTCCTAGAGTACATGTAAAATCTAGAGTAGTGTGTTTTCTGGAATAAAAATAATATTGTTTTTTTTAACATTGATATCCAGCAAAAAAAATTTCATTTTTAAAGTATAGCAAATCAGAATTGATAAAGATTTTCATGTAGAGTTTCATATCGTCAGCATATATGAGCACATTTAAGCGATTCAACACAAGCTTCACGTCATCCACAAATAAAATAAATAATAAAGGACCTAAATGAAATCCTGTGGAACTCCCGAGGTAACATTAACTGGCGAGGACATTTTTCCTTTAAAGTGGACTATCTGTATTCTTTCTGTCAAGTATGATCCAATCCATTTTAAATGTGTACTTGTCATACCTAACGTTTTAATTTAAAAAGAAGTAAGGGAATGCCTACTTTGTCAAAGGCCTTACAGAGTATGAGGTTTCAACGGTATTACCTCTATCAATTGCCCCAATAGAAAAGTTTACAAATTCCAACAGACTAGTTTTAACCTAGTAGTAGTCACATATTCACTATGAAAGAAGTTCCAATTTCATGGTCAAACCAAGTGAAATATTTTGGATTAGTACTAGACCAAAAATTAACTTGTAATTTAAATGCAAAGTATTGCCATTTGGCAACATGCCTATGTTTGTCTTTAAACAATGTGAAACAACATTTGAATAGTAAGCGCAATGTATATCACAAAAAAAAAATCATAGTAAATAAAAAATCACGCAGTTAAGGGTTAAAGATCTCATTGAGGACATTCAAGCAAAATTCAACAAATATATAAAATGTTTGTATCCTCTTATAAACAAGAAATCCAAACTTTGCCTGACGAATAAACTTCTAATATTTAAACAAGATTTTAGACCGGTCATGCTTTAGGCTGTGCCAATATGGTCTAGTTGTTGCACCACCAGGAAAAAAAACACTTCAAAAGATTCAGAGCAAAGTTCTGAAGATGATTTTGAAGTTGTCTTCCTGGTACAGAACTACCGAGGTACATAGAATTTCGAATGTTGAGACTTTAGAACAAATGTCCAACAAAATAATTAAAAATTTCAGGTAAAAACCGTTGCAATCTCATTTGCAATGATTAATTCAATGAATAATTCCATAGATTATACTTAGATAAGATTTAGTGTTAGTTTTTTATTTTAAGATCTAAATTGATACTGGAATGCATGTTTAAAAAAAAAAAACCTGTTTGAAATACTGAATTGCCAAAGAGTAAAAAAAAAAAACAAATGACAACTTAGAGTCGCGAATAATGCCTAAGTACTGTAGTTTTGACCCTGATAAATGAGCTAGTTTTATCATCTGTATGTTGAACAAGTATGCCAACACGCTTTAATGTGATACATGTTTTAAAAATCATAAAATACTAAATTATACTCATGGCAAGTAATCAAAGTGTGAAACTACTATTGAATTTTGCCTCAATTTACCTATTTATATATCCGATTACCAACTATTAACATATCATAGTTAAATCATTTCACCCTACAAGGGAGTTTGTTTTGCCAGGACTAAACTTCATCCCCGCTTCAAAAGAATCGTGATACGGCGAAGTTCATCGTGTGTGTATGTATACAACAAAAATTTGCCCGGGCATTGCAGGCCAGACCAGCTAACCCGGAGTCGTCGTCGTCGTCGTCAGCAACCGGTGGCATTTGTGATGTCGTACTTACATGTAGGACTGCACGTACAAACACACATACACACGTAGAGAGCAAAGCCCCACTCGAGCTATGTATTTACCTTCACACGGAAAACCAACCGACCGACATCAGGACAGCGCTGCCACGCTTTTCTAAAGAAATGGCCGAAGATAAGAATGGAAGGAAAGTGAAAGTCTTTTTTATATCTTGGTGCGGTACACATAGCTTTCACACGGTGAAAAATCCGAACGAGAGAGTAACCGGAGAACGAAAAGTACCCCCGTTCTTTGAATATAGGACTTGTATATAAAAAAGGCAACCCAGTGGATGATACATGCGGGAGGAAAACTTTCTCAAATTATGTACGTCTATACGGGAAAATTTTTGTGGAAGACGAGACATATGTGAGAAATGTAGCCTGTTCTGTAGGAAAAATCGAGGCCACATTCATGGCACTACTGCTAGGACGTACAAATTTAAGTATTTGTTTGGGTAATATGTGTGAAATGGGTCAACTGAAACGCATAAATAATCACTCCACTCGGAAGAAGGTGTCTCAGCGAACACCGAAGGGTAGTGTCTAGTGGTTAACCGTAGTTTAAAACTTTATCATTGATATCATCACATCATGTTTACATAAGAAGCAACAGTTGACCGGACGTAGGCAAACCGGACAGACAGACCCGGTTTAATTAGTTGTTCCGCATACCAGACGAAATATGCGTAAGGGTAGTCTCCAAGACGACACATCCTTGTTGTTTATTGGAATGAGTATTGAATAGGAGTGATGTGGGAAAGACTGAGAATGAAACAATTATGACCGTATTGGAAATTAAGCATGAACCCATTAAAAGTCGTTTCAGGTTGATGATAATACTATCCAAAAAAGGGCAACGGGTCATGTGTTAGGTTAGTTATCTTTTGATGCGGAATAATATTTAATTAGACTCATTCCACTCACATTTTCGCTCATATTATGATGTTCATCTATGGATGTATTAACAACTGAATGTTTTTTACCTTCAATTATAAGTATATATCCAGACTGAAAAACAGACTTTCAAACCGAATATCATGAACTAACTGCCTCAGTTAAACGAGATATATTGCAACACATTAAAATTACATGACAATACACATTTGGCCACACCCAGACATATTCCGAGTACCCGAGGGAATAGTCAGAACAACGAAAACAAACGGCCACATCTGGATACATGCAGATATTATTCGATATCTGATATCAGATATTGGTTGATCTTAATTATGATTTTATCTGAACTCTTAAACGACTTAGAAGACTTAGATTTGTTTTTGTGCATAAAGAAAATGGACGTATTTAGATTGTATGGACATGTTTGTATGTATTCTACTGGGATTAAATAAAATATCATATGCGGCCAGCTCTATTAAATCCGATGACCTAGCATCTAAGAATCCAAAAAAGGATTACGATATTTGTCAACCTTTCCTGTTCATTGATAAATGCAGATAATTTTAATCAATTTTAACACTTACAGCTTGATGTGGAGTCACTGAAAATAATTGTCAAAAACAAATCCAATGATCATTACCAACACCAAGGCTTACGTCCCTCAAACAGATTCATTCGAAAGTAATATCAATAAAGTATTAGGATCAACATTCAAAATTGTATCCATAAATTAAATTGTAAAGCAATAAAAACAAGTGTATCTTAAACAAGGCTGACCAAATTTATTCATACCAATGAAAAAGTACGATTAAGTCATTGCAATAATTACTAATGATTGTAAACATCCTCAATACATAAAACTTAAACATCAAAATAAACGGGTCTGAGGGGAAGCAGCAACAGCATGTTCGACCGTTTGACAACATATTGATCAGTTTTTACTTGATAAAATTGTAATGCTTATTCCGAACTTTTCCAAATATTTTCTCAACCAACCAATTGTAAACAAATAGTGAGAAGGTTACAAACGTGTTCTCAGCTCAGGAAAAAAGGCGCCAATTTGTAGGCGGTGTTGAAAGGATGCAAACAAGCATACACGAAAATTAATACGTTTCTTGCAAATTTTCTTCTTTTTTTCCTTGATTTGTTTTCCGTCGATCTTGTTTTTCGTGCTAAACACCACTGCTACCGATGTAAGGGAGACAGCTCCCACACCTGGACCCTACCTATCAACCCATCAAATTTATGAACCTGGACCAACGGCTTGACCCCCACCACCCCCCTTGCGTGATCAGAGATGTTATGTCTCAGAAATATCCTGGTGGTGCCGACTGGGATTGAACCCAGGCCTGCTAGGGTAAGAGGTAATCACGCTTACCGCTACACCATCGACGCCACTAGCAAATTTACTTGAAAATGTAAAGTGGTCGACTCCACACCACTCAGCTTACAAGTGACAACCATTACTGGAAATGTGACGAAAATTCACAAAGTTATTATTATGTTGGAGAGTATTCCCTTCAGGAGGTAGGGTTTTGATCTAATTTCCGTCCTACTAAGCACAACCCGCGCTTTACCTCTCTTTTATGAACGGGTTTGAACAGCATTTCTGTCACAGATGACTGCTAAATTTATTCACCTTTCCGGTATGGATTTGATAAAGAGTCACAAATTGTTGAGATATTGTTTAAAATCTAATACTGCTTCTTGATTCTAAATTCGTTCTACGAGTTTCAATTCCGTCCTAACGCATTGAAACGCCATTCGAATTTCTTCGTCCTACGTCCTACAATGAGCGTAAATATTCATACAATGCGCTCTAATAGGATGTTTGTTGTAGCTAATGAACTAACGCATCTGAACAATCCTATTATTGATTCGTTCACAGTGAAATCATTGATATTATTGATCTTTTCTGATCGAAAAAAAAAGTAAATGGGCGATTAAGACGAAGTAGCGCTCTACCCTATTACAAACAAACGATCAAAAGATTTTCGAACAGAAATGGGCCACACGATGCATTTGTTTGAATAACATTGAAACAAAAAAATCGGGATTTCCACAACCTTCAGTACTTTTTCATTATTTGAGGATTACTACTAAAATGTTTCATCGAGGGTACTTATTTATACATAATATGGGTTAATTTGAGCATTTGTTTCTATGGGTAACTTTTCTCTCAGTATTTTAGTATTAAAAATATCGAGTAAAAAAATTAGTCTAGATAGCCCGATAAAAATTTCGATATTGGTATCAAAATGACGTTAAAAGTTCCCTCTTTCCTATAGCGAAGGCTCCGGGTAGAAGAAATGAACTCACTCTGTAACAAACAACTTTTCCACCCCTCCAGGAATGTTTGGGTGGCAAATGTCACCTTCACCACCAACTGAGTACTGTTCTGGTCCATATGAGAGTTCATAAACCGTTTTGAATGAATCAGTGAACTGAAATTCAAGTATTTGACATTATTGAATAAACTGCAATTTATTTTATCTGCAAAAATCGGATCATAATTTCTGGAGCAACAATAGAAAAGGGCTCATCAGCATTTGTAAGCCCTTCCCACGCAAAGCGTAGGCAACCCACGGAAACCAAAAGCACCATGTGGTGGGTGAAACTTATTTTATTTCCAGCAATAATGTCAAATATTCGAACTTCAGTTCACTGATTCATTCAGAACGATTAATCGACTGTCATATGAACGAGTGTGTCATATCCTTCTTCTGCTCTTTTATCCTTCATGTCTTGACTACTCACACAAACTCGGACTCACTCAAAATGGAGGAAGAAAGTGCAGATGAAGGATACACGATAAGAAAAAAGTACCCAAAAGTAAGTTCTTTTCACTAATCTCGGCACTATAATGCAGGAACCCAAAAGTAGGTAAAGCGGCTCAAAGTAGTTTGCATTTACTTGTGTGCTACTTCTACCCAAAAGTAAGTTAGTTGTACCCAAATGTAGGTAAACATGATTATACGCAACGTTGGGTTCCCACACTTTACTACCCCTGTTGGGTGGATTTGTTCCACCGTTTTGGACAACATTTGAAGAGGAAACAAACTAGTTAGGTTAAAAGTAGGTAAAAGAGAACTGACCGATGGGATTTTTTTTTCTTACCGTGTACAACAGAGAACACAGATGAATTGCACTGACGAAAATTTGACAGACTTAACTAATCATGAGCACTGAATGTTCATTATTAATTATTCATGAACATTAAGTGTTAATTTTTAGTTAACATTGCCCCGTTCGCCTATCCAATTTTCATCAGTGCATCGGTGCACTCATTCATTAACAACCTAAGTAACCATAGGCACGATATTTCGCCTTTCTGGCTATATACAGCTGAACAACGGCTACACCAGTGTTTGTAAGTTCTGATGAGGCCCAAGAAAATATTCAAATAAATTTAAAATTCTCAAAATTCTATCTTTACTATTATGAAACTATCTCGGCCCAGTGAGCAACTAGCCAATTTTTTTCTTAGGCAAAAATAATCAAGATAATATTTTCTTTAAGGTGATACTCTAAGGAAGCCTTAGCGTGAAACTTCAAAGGCACAAATGTCAGCTTCCACAAAACATACAAATTTGAAATTGCTACTCTCTGTTTGTAGTAGCACAGCAAACAAGGAGTAGCAATTTCAAATTTGTATGTTTTGTGGAAGCTGACATTTGTGCCTTTAAAGTTTCACGCTAAAGCTTCCATAGAGTACACAGTTCGAAATAGTAGTTTTAATTTCTGTTCAATATAATGCACATAAAAGGAGCATCACATATCATATAAGTTTACATTATAAACCGTGTAAAATTCTGAGACTTTTCACGAAATGTTGCAAATATTGTTTACAAAAGCCCATCTTTGTAAACAACATTGCTTACAAGTTGCTCGTTTAAGTGAAATGAAACACAAGTTTACGTGAATGAATATTTACATCAAAATTAAAATTCAGAATTTTTTGCTGTGTATCACCTTAAACACATATCATTTTCAGTAACGGGAAAAAATTTGAAATCCTCTTTCATAGAGCATTTATAAAATTTGATGATGCAAATTTGAGCAAAACAATTCCAAACAAAAGAAATCAACTTAATCGACGCATATCAATAATAAATGACGTTGTACACGGTAATATGAAACATCTTGTGAGTCTTCACCCCAAATTTCAGACAATTTGGTCCATCCAGTCCTGTGATATCGTGGGACCCGTAAATCAGCTCTGTGTTTCGAGAAAAACGCTTTGCAAGTTTTACAGTTCACTTTGCGCGTGGAACAAAATTCAGTCTACGAACATCAGTTACAAATACGTGTTTACTAATACTAACACGCGTTTACTAATGCGAATCTAATTCGACCATTTTTGAAAAATCGATTTTTTGTTCGATTTTACATATATGTATCCTCTTAAGCAGCTCTAATGATGAGAAAAAAATAAAAACGTAACGTTCTTCCGTGACACTGTCGTGGAGAGAGACATTCGTACATGAGTATGACATGTTTGATGGTAGAGTATTTAATGCCGCGAATGACAAACTATGAGCATAAGCATTATTTGTAAAAATAATTATGAGCACTATACAACCACCATGGATGTGCTCATAATTTATTATACAAATAATGCTCATGTTCATAGTTTGCACGTTATTTCAAAACTATCCAAATTTGGGTAGAATCCACTCAGATCAGTCAAAACTAAACCTACCCAAAAATGGGTAAACTATGTTGGAAGTGACAAGTTGACAAATTAACAACGTCGATCGGATTCATGTCGATGTTGTTCATTTGTCAACTTGTAACTCCCAACACAGTTTACCAATTATTGGGTAGGTTCAGTTTTGACCGATCTGGGTTGATTCTACCCAAATTTGGGTAGTTTTGAAATGGCGTGTGTCAAACAAGTCTATCCGCGGCATAAGGTAGGGGAAAAGTACGAGTGGGCAAAAGTTCGTTTTGAGGATTTCGACGCTTGTGCAAAATAAAACTCATTGTTTTGGCACTTGTCTAGAAGGTCTTTAAGACCCAGCCTTCGCCCTAAAAAATATAAAATTGGTGGTGTTTTCGAAGGATTAAAGGGTGATACGGTCAAAATTTGGTCAATATCAACTTGACGTATTTCTTTCAATTTTGCATTTAAAAAACCTGAACACCCCTCATTTTGAAGGTGTGTGTGTGTAGAATGTTGCTCCTATTTTGATTTTGGAATTCACTCTTCAGTTGTCAAAATGCCGTCCAAGCAAGAAGAGCAGCGTATCAAAATTTTGCTCGCGCATCGCGAAAATCCGAGCTACTCGCACGCAAAGTTGGCAAAATCGCTAAAAGTTGCCAAATCAACCGTTACAAATGTAATTAAAGTGTTTGGGGAACGTTTGTCGACAGCCAGGAAGTCTGGATCGGGGGGAAATCGAAAACCGGAAGCCGCTGAGACGACAAAGAGAGTTGCCGGTAGTTTCAAGCGAAACCCTAACCTCTCTCTCCGAGATGCCGCAAATAAGCTGGGTGTATCGTCTACAACCGTGCATCGAGCCAAAAAACGAGCCGGACTATCGACTTACAAGAAGGCAGTGACTCCAAATCACGATGATAAACAAAATACGACGGCCAAAGCGCGATCCCGGAGGCTGTACACGACGATGCTGACGAAGTTTGACTGCGTGGTAATGGACGACGAAACCTACGTCAAAGCCGACTACAAGCAGCTTCCGGGACAGGAGTTTTATACGGCAAAAGGAAGGGGAAAGGTAGCAGATGTTTTCAAGCACATGAAACTGTCAAAGTTCGCAAAGAAATATCTGGTTTGGCAAGCCATCTGTACCTGTGGCTTGAAAAGCAGCATTTTCATGGCTTCCGGGACTGCCAACCAAGAAATTTACGCGAAAGAGTGTTTGAATAAACGTCTGCTGCCTTTCCTGAAGAAACACGGTTGTTCCGTACTGTTTTGGCCGGATTTGGCATCTTGCCATTACGGTAAAAAGGCCATGGAGTGGTACGCCGCCAACAACGTGCAGGTGGTTCCCAAGGACAAGAACCCTCCCAACACGCCAGAGCTCCGCCCAATTGAGAAATACTGGGCTATTGTCAAGCGGAACCTAAAGAAGACCAAAAAAACTGCTAAGGGCGAGCAGCAGTTCAAGGCAAACTGGCTTTCTGCGGCGAAGAAGGTGGACAAGGTGGCTGTACAAAATCTGATGGCAGGGATCAAGCGTAAGGCCCGGCAATTCGGATTTGGAAAAGCGGAAGCCTAACTGAATATTTTTCCTGAATTTTATACTAATTGAACTTGAAAAAGAAATTTAATTTGATTTTTTAAATAAACGATTTCACCGATTTACACGCGTTTTCCCTTGACCAAATTTTGACCGTATCACCCTTTATAGACAAAAATGTGTTTTGGATAAATTATAACATTTGTACCAACTTTGGGGCGTAAATAAGGAAGGCAAAAGTTCAATTAGGGGAGGGGTATATTTTATTTCAGGGCATGATTTAATTTTCCTTAAAGATGATTTTAAGAGTATCAGACTTTTGACATGTCATGCTGGAATTGCCTATAGTGGAGCAAAAGTTTGAGTCATGTCCCAAACCCATGTAATCGTTCGCAAATGTCTAAATCACATTTATTTACTCGAAAAAATTGCGAACTTATTGCACAAGCATGTGGTTTATTTATGTCCTTCGCACCATTATTATTAACAGAGCATAGTAGAAAAACTTCTCAAAAATTTAATGGCAGTTTGCGAACTTTTGCCCCATCGGTCAGTGGGGAAAAAGTTTGTTTTGTTTTTTTTTTTTTTCACCACACAGGTATTGTTTTGGTATCCAAATATCAATTTTTGTTATTTACAAAGTATTTTGGTAAAATACCAAAAAATAGTACGAAAAAAATGTTCCCACAATACCATTCCAATACCAAATTATGGTAATGCTATACTGTGTGGTATTGCACAGGTATTCTTTTGGCATCCAAATATCTATGTTTGTTATTTACAAAGTATTTTGCATGTAATTTGTTTGAATTATTTTTTGGTAGTCAATACCAAATTTTGGTTTCACGCCAGAATTAGGTATTCGTTAGTTATTTTCTCCTGCTTGGGTAGCAACGAACAATCAGATCGACCCATATTTTGTATGAAAAAGTGCCTCCGATGAAACATTTCATTAATAACCTTAAAATGAAGGGAAAGTTTCCCTCTTCGAATAGTGAAGATTTTGGACTTCCGATTGTTTTGTTTTAATGTTATTCTAGCAAACACACCGATGTAATATTTTTTTATTAAAAAGGCATATTATGGGGGTGTATAATTTAAAATATTTTAGCGTACCAAGTGAGAAAATATGAAAAAAAAAATTGAAATTTAGAGTAATCTAAACTCAAAGTAGCCGCTATATGGTCCTTTGTAAGATCCGAAAAATTCGTAAAATAATTTGATCGAATATTAAGATATGTTTACAAACCGCGAATTCTTACGACGTGGTACATAAATAATACCACCAAGTCTAGAACAGCCTAGATTGTATCCTGAGAATAAGCATGGCAAAATTTATCCCCACTATTACCACTTATTTTTTCAACGAGAAAATAAAATCTACTCATCTCATTTTACCTGTCCATGCTTCTGATTCAAATTATTACGTTAGAAAAACACATTCCTCCTCTTCATTAAGTATCCGCACCCGTGGGCTTCCTTGTTCGTGCAAAATGGAAACAATTTCTCCCCAGCAGTTACAGTTTCCGCGGAATCTTGAAATAAAATCGCGCAGCACATTTCCCTCCCGTTTTGATAGCTTTTGGACGCGGCACCACTAAAGGCAAAAGTAGCTCTGCTATAAACGGAACGATGAGATGTGTAGTGAAAACGCACCGTATGACCAAAAAAGATATTGCAAATTTCATGTTTCTGCCGAAAGTTGTTACAGAATTTTCATTTTATGTTTGGCTTAAAATGATAAATTTTATATGATACGCACCCTAAACATATGCGGCGTGCAGAAAGTATAAAATGTTTTATTGTCAATTAAAAATTATACTTCTCCTCGCGCGTTGCCTTTTTAGAATTAAATGTTATAAAAACGTGAATATCTATGCGTGTTTTATGTTTTCTCTTTTATAGTTGAAATTTTACGCGGGTAAATAGCGCTGTATGTACTGAACACGCACTTTCACATAATATACCGCGAGGAGGCGAATGAAAGAAATCTAAACATTTTATATCGATCGCTTTACTGCCATGGAGCCTGGGCTAAGGAGTATGGCGAAAAAACATATAAAACTTTTTAATACTCACTATAAAATGTTCGTACTTTTACTTTTTATGTATATTATATGTAATATTAAAAGATTACTTGCGCTCTTTCTTTTGGCTATAATGCGTCGCGAAAGTATTTTGAAGTCGTTTGCAGCATCCCCGGGAATAGATAAAACAAGCAGTCAAACAGGCAAAGCAAACCAAGCCAGAGCGAGCGTGTAGGCAACCAACAAGAAACGAGTACAATCCCATGAATCAAACTAATAACACAAAGGCCAAGCTTACATCTGAATCATTCACACTGCATTATTTTGTTTTAAACATAATGATTCTAAGATATTGAAAAAAAAATGCAATCATTTTATTAGCATCCCAATTATTTTGAGTTTATCTGAAACTAATCCATCACAATATTTAATCTGTGATGTTGATTTAATCAAAAAGGGTAAAAACGCAATGGTGTAAGGTTGTGCCTAGTGGAAATAATTAGAAAACATTGAATTATTAAAAATGTAGTTACCAATCATTACTGTCATAGTGCTTTTAAGCTACACGGTAAGAAAAAAAATACCCAAAAGTAAGTTCTTTTCACTCATCTCGGCAGTATAGTGCAGGAACCCAAAATTAGGTAAAGCGGGTCAAAGTAGTTTTCAGTTACTTGTGTGCAATTCGTATGGAATTTTCCACGCGCTGTCTACCAAAAAGTAAGTTAGTTGTACCCAAAAGTAGGTAAATATGATTATACTCAACGTTGGGTTCCCACACTTTACTACCCCTGTTGGGTGGTTTTGCTCTTCCGTTTTTGACAACATTAGAAGGAGAAAAGGAGACAAACTAGTCAAAAGTAGGTAAAAGTGAACTGGCCGTTGGGTACTTTTTTCTTACCGTGAGGGCCTCAAGCTGACGGAGCCCCCAGCCACAGGCACATTAGAGCATTCCTACAGGATGAAGTACTCAACATTAATTATAGTTTATGTTGATTAATTACTTTACAGGTATTTCCATCTTTTAATTGAAAATCAGATTGAGCAATTCCAGACATGGCCCTCCGATATGGTTGAAACTTTTCACATGTCATCGGTATGAGAGATCAAGTATTTTCCGCAAGTCAAGCGGGAAAAAAATATGTTTTAAGATTTAATGGATCTATTTAGATATCTTTTATAACTATAATACTCATAGTGATCAAAATTCAAAATGAAGCCTTTTTGTAAAACATGGGCAAGCTCCATAAAAATATTCCTTTTTTCGAATGTAATGCATGATTTCTCCATAAACAACGATAGTCAACGATTGTCATCCTTCCCTTCCCCGAAAACCAGAAGGCCACGTCCTCAGTACTAATATGTAAATAGAACGAATCAGTGAACTTGTACATTGAATAGGGAAATCTTGTACCAAGCTCTGTGCATCTAGTTCTGATCAGTAACATAGTAACAACTACGACATGCACGGCCTTAAAAAAAACAACGATAGTCTTCATAAAATGTCCCACTATGGGGATGGTCCTGGCGTAGTGGTTAACATACATACGTCTCACGCCAAAGTCTCGAGCTTGAATCTCATCCCCGATCAAGTCACGAATGCTCCAAGAGAGTTAAAGTCACCATAACAATGAAATGTAAAAATTTGAAAAATCATTGTAAATGTATTAACATTACTTTCAAGTTAAAAAAGCAGTATTTAGTTATATCAACTATAACAAGTTATGGCAACTCAAAAAGCAGAACCGTAACTTGACCCCTGGACGCTTGAATTTCAGGATGTGACTGATATGCGATTACTTTGCTTGATGGGACAAACTGACTTGATGTTGTTTTCACATTTATCAAGATCCAAGTCCGTAGATTTATTACATAATATGAAAGTAGATGCAAATTGATAGTGGATAACGTTGTTATCTCAAAATTGGTGTAAATCTATATGGGACTGATATTCGATTATAGGCCGTGTAGAGGTGTGCGCTACCGCTGGGATTTTTTTGGATAACGCCGCCGATGTATGATTTTCCTCGCCGATTGATTTTTTTAAGTGTATACGGCCCTTCAGAAAACGCAGCATATCTCAAGCAAGCACACCCTTTGCTGTGGTTGTGGGTAGTCCTAGGCACTCGGCGATTAGCTGTAACGGTGAGCAACATCGCGTTGCAATCAGCGATCATAAAATCGCTAGTTGTGACCTTCTGAAAGCAAATTTGACAAATTTTATACGTCATATACAAACTTTACCACCTCTTCTTGCATCTTACAGAAAAAAATTATCATTATAGTATCCCATTGTTTCATAATACCGAAAAATAGCATTTTAGCTGTAATGAGCAATTGCAAGCCTGCTTGTAAATACTTATTTAATCAGATTCGGAAGATGAGTGATGAGGGAGCTTATTGTGTTCGCGAGTCCTTCGTTTAGACTGGATTTACTTAAATCTTTAAGTTTATTTTCAGCTCTTCGATGGTGGAAATTTTTTAGAATAATATTATAATGGTTCACTTTTTTCAGCCTTCGTTCAGGAAAATACAAAAACATTGTAATGCATGATAACAAGTGCATGAAAACTGTTAACTGTCCAAATAACCTCGATTTTTCTGTCTATTGATTCATTATTAAAGTTCACAAATATTTTTAAAAGCATGCCATATTGCGTTAAACCATTCCATGGAGCATAATAAAGTGTTTGCACAGCAAAAAATTAGTTTTGATATCACATCAAAGTGGATGAACTTCAATCGAGTCAAAAATATGGTGTAATATTACTTGCCTAAAAAGACAAAAATATCATTAATACAGTGCATTAACTGGCATTACGCTGTTTTCACTGCATTTGTTTATTTTTGTGGCCTTAAAAATTACATGAGATTTTCGACATGACTGAAGTGCATCCTCTTGGATGAAATACTAAAATTTATTTTTTGCTGTGTGTTTCAATTCCAATAAAATATCAAAAGTTGAAATCAGTTAAATGTACTGAGGTTAACATTATTTTTATTTCACATATGGGTTACGCCAGCTCAAGTGGGTACAGAATTTTAAAAAGTTGTGGTCGATGTCACCGATTTGAGCTAAACTTGGCCAAACGGTTATTTTGGCATTCAGAACAAACGCCTTTTTTATTTTACTCTAAAATACCTACATCCTTCTGGGCTACAGCCCTGAAATTTCAATATTTTAAAAAATTCCAACTTTCAGAAGAGATTACTCCACAACCAACAAGCTATTCGTGATCTTAGAAAGTCAATTTAAAGGCTTTTTACTGCAGATTTACCGATTCCCGATGTCACCGATTTGAGCTAAACTTGGCCAAACGGTTATTTTGGCATTCTGAACAAACGCCTTTTTTATTTTACTCTAAAATGCCTACATCCTTCTGGGCTACAGCCCTGAATTTTCAATATTTTAAAAAATTCCAACTTTCAGAAGAGATTACTCCACAACCAACAAGCTATTCGAGATCTTAGAAAGTCAATTTAAAGGTTTTTTACTGCAGACAGTACAACTAACAGGGTACTCACATTATGTTTTTGTTATAGTAACTACAGTAAACAGGCTAATTACCGGCAGGTATCCAATTTTTTTTTCGAGAGTTGACCAACTGCAGTCTTAATAGGCTAGCATCTCGTTTGGGCTCTCCATGCGATACACAATACTAACAGACGACTCGAGCTATGGTGCTCACTAGGTCACTGCAGCTTTTAGGCTCGTATTGTGATCAACTGTGTGTATTAGATTACGACCATAAATCCGGAGAACCCCGAGATCTGGGCGCAATCGCTTCTGCAAACAAACACGCCAATCGCCGGTCTCCCGCGAACAAAAGAACAATCCTGCAAACAAACTATACCAAATCATAGAGAAACTATTCCTCTACCTGTTTGTGTTATTAGTTTTTCCAGACTGTGCCCAAATTCGCGAGAAACCGACAAATGACGTCCCTATCTACAAAAGCAACTATACTCCAACCTCGAAGCTCTCCGGAAATATGTGATAAATCATGTAAATGTAAATGGAATACAATAATGTCCCGATTTTGTCAGCCCCCTTTTTTGAAAATGTTTTCCAATGATCTACAAAACCCATGCCTTTTTTTTAGTAATCTTCTTGAACCTATTGCACCAAAGTATACTTTAAATATCCCTCTTAATGATGAATGAGAAAAATTTATTTATGGGTATGTGAAATTATTGAAAGAAAAAAGTCTGAAGCGCGAAGGGTCTGACAAAATCGGGTTTCATCGTGGACACCCTTACTGTATTTAAAATAAATAAATTCATTCTTACATTTTTATTAGTTGTTTGATTATTAATTGCTATTATTACCTGCTTAGAGTTGGCTCCTTTAAAATACTGTGTAGAATTTACCTCATTACTCTTGAGCTCCATTGATTTCCGTTCCTGCGTGGTTTTTGTGATATAACCACGCTCGGCATATTATCCTGAAGTACGACTTGGGCGTGCACCATGCAAGTAACTCATCTCTCGTCGATGATGGGATATGGGGTGATGGTGAAGGGATATAGAAAACGAATAAAAGAACAGAGAGAAAGGTATTAGTATTGGTTACATTAACCCCCCCCCCCCCCCCCCAACACACACACACACAACGAAAAAGAAGCATAGATGCACAGACAAACAGAAATAACACATTTAATATTTCTCTCCACAAAACATAGTCACTAAAACACTAACGTCATCTGTTGAGTATCATGTGATGGATAGTACACTGAATAGATGGCGCTAGTGTGCAGACGTCAAACGCAAGGGAACCGACCGTGCGCGCCACAGGTGGCGGCACCACCAATCAAAACACTAAAATTGACCGTCAAATGCGTGTTCGATGAACAACCTGCGAGTGTTATGTCTGTTTGTCTGTTATAGAGGGGTTATTAGGAAAGTACAACTACATTATAACTATTATATGGATGAACGTTAGTTTCGGGGTCATGTTAGTGTAATAGTTTTGTTAGTATTGACCCTTATTCAGCCCTGTCGGCCCCTCGAACACTAGTCGCAGGCAGTTGTTGTTAGGACATGCGACACTGTCACTGCTACTATGTTAGAGGTATGACCCGTCAAGTTTCGAAGTGCAAAAAAACTGTTAGAACTTTCTTATAAATTAACTTTACACTCAAAGCAAACTATTTACCTTAGCATTACAAAAGCGAATTTAAAATAACTATTTTATTTTATGCTAATATTAAAATTATGATAAAACTATAATTTACGGATCCGTGAAATTAACTCGCTTGAACCGTTCAAATCAATAAAATGAAGAAAAACTAAAATTTTAACAATTACCGGCAGGTATCCAAATTGTAAACAAATTGCCTATTTTCACCATGGGCGGGATTTTTTATTTCTTAATATTTTGGGCTTAAATTTTCACCACACTTTGGAAAACTCGTCTACTAGATGTGTTTCCAAGGGAAAATGATTTGGACAAATAGGGTAAATGTCGGCTTCGGCACCCATTGACTGTTTTCGGCAATCAAAATTTAAACGTTAATTTCACTATGTTTTACCATCAACACACTTCCCTGAATGTATCCAAATGATTCTTTAGTCTTTCAGCTTCAATCTGATTATATTTGTAGGACCGAGCAATCCTGTTATGCCAGATTTTTCTTCAAATGAAGCATACGTAATACAAAATGGGGCTGATTTCGAGTTGCCGATAATAGAACAGCTGGTTAACACGCAGTTCTAATGGGAAGGTTGCCGAAGAAAAAGAGGCTGCCGACTATAGTCACACTCACCTGAGAAGTTTAGAGCGTTGTAAAAACGCTTTCAAACAGTTTTGAAGAATTCTGTCGATTGGAATGGATAGAAAAGCAAGCAGCAGATGAATTGAAACAAACAGACACGTCATATATGTGCGTGACGCTGTGAAAATGCTAATAGAAGTGCGGACGCTACTTAGATTGACGAGAATACGTAAATTCCCCTAGTTAGCACAATAATAATTTTAAATTATTTTTCTCATGTTCTGGGCAGGATTTTCACTATATTGAATCATAAATAGCTCATTTATTTACTTCTGTGCATAATTTAATTGTGGTCCTAAAAGTGACAAATACGTTCCTATGAGCAGGCATGGAAAATCATTTACATTCATTTCATGCATTCATTTACATTCATTTGCCTCTAACTTTTTTCATCAACAGCATTCTGCGAAATGATGTAAAGAGCTTTTGTAGGTTTTGTTATTAGCTACAAGTTTTGGTCAAAACTCACATCTGTATCTCTTATGCATCACGAACTAGAACTAGAACTAGAACTAGAACTAGAAACTAGAACTAGAACTAGAACGGGCAGAACTTGTTACTGTTCTTCAGTGAATGTAAAATACATTCACTAAAAAACAGTAGTGGCTTCTGTTCGCTCTGGTTCGTCATGCATAAGAGATACGGATTTGAGTTGTTAACAAAAGTTGTAGCTAATAACAAAGCCTACAAAAACTCAATACATCATTTTGTGGAATTTTGTTGACGAAAAAAGTTAGGGACAAATGAATGTAAATGAATGCACGAAATGAATGCAAATGATTGTCCATGCCTGCCTATGAGATACAGCCAAAACGTTGTGCACTTAGAAATACGATGAAATCAGATAGATTGACAGGTACATATAAAAAATTCAGTTGTCGATGACCGCTGCTACTTGAATAATACCCTTATTTGAGTAATACATTATTTTTTTTAGATACAATCTCACGAGCAAGAATGCTATTTTTATTAAAGTAACGTTTATTTTTCATTTTTTGAAAACACACTTTCCATTCATGAACGTAACTGTCATGTTCTGGAAAGTGTGTTTTCAAAAAATGAAAAATAAACGTAGCATTCTTCTATTTATATAAAATTTAACATTCTTTTGAATGTGTTTAGTTCGATAGCTTGGTGCAGGGAAATTAGTCACTAAATCACAACACACGATTTTGCCTTGAACAATTCTTAGTTTTATTAACACCTTTTTTACAGAGCGAACTGAACTCATTCACTCCTTTGAATGGACTGTACTCTCCCTATTTTTTCCTAATCTCATTCACGTTTGCGCTTTGTGCTTTTACTAAACCATAAAAAAAGCTCTTGTCTATAGTGCCCTGCGCCACGCTGAAATACACATTATGTGCGCCATCAAAGCAACCAGTTTTTTTTTTCTCTTTTATTCTGACATTGTCATTTTTCTTCCGTTCATTCTCCCCGCGTTGAGATCTCTAGCTCAACACATGGAAGAAAGGCAATCTTGGTTATTGCTCTCTTGTACTCGCCAGCCGTAGTCTTGACCGTCACTACACGGACCACGTCGTCGTTGCCAGGATGTAATGCGATTATCCGCCCACGTCTCCATTGCTGAGGAGGCAGAATTTCATCAAGAAGCAGAACCAACGCTCCAGCATCGATTTTCTTCACGCTGCTATTCCACTTTTGCCGACTTTGCAAGTGATGCAAATATTCTCTGGACCATCGTGACCAGAAATGTTGTTGCATGAATTGAATGTGTTGCCACCTGCTCAATCGTCCAATCTTTTCTTCATTGTAGGAAGGTTCTGGTACTGCCAAACCCAATCGCCCAATCAAGAAATGGAAAGGAGTCAGAACCGACAAATCGTTTGGATCATCTGACATTGAAAATAATGGTCGGGAATTTAAGACCGCTTCAGTTTGCGCCAAGAATGTGATCAATTCCTCAAAAGTGAGCTTGGTTTCGCCGACGACTCGACAAATGATGATTCACGGATTTTACTCCAGCTTCCCAAATGCCACCGTAATGAGGACTTCTTCGAGGCATAAAATGCCAGCAAATACCCTTCACTCTTCCAGTTTCCGCTGATGTTGTTGGCCATTGAACAAATCCCTGAGTGCAGCAAGCTCATGATTGGTATCCACAAATGCAGTTCCGTTGTCTGCATGGATATCACTTGGCAAACCACGCTTGCTCACAAATCGGTGCAGTGCAGCAATGAAGTTGTCCGTCGTGAGATTGGAGCCACTTCAAAGTGAGCCTTTAGTACCCTGCATACAAAAACAACCACATATGCTTTGTATCCTCCTCCTCCTAGCTTCAGTAGAAACGGGCCAGCATAATCAATTCCAACCTTTGAAAATACTGGCGCTTGATTTACACGGGACTCTGGAATGTCACCCATGAACTGACTCTGTGCTATCGGATAGCACCTTGCACAGATTTGGCATTTCGAAATTACTTTTTTGATGCTTTCACTGGCCAGTACCGCTCTAGCACAAAAGCCAGCAGCCCACCTTGACCGACGGGATGATGCTCCTCATGCAATTTCCGAATCAAAATTTCCGCGACGTAATGTTTCTCTGGGAGTAGCATCTGATGCTTTCCATCGTATGGAATTGCAGAATACTTCAGACGACCTCCAACACCAATAAGGTGATCTTCTCCTACGAATGGAGCCAAACTCAACAGATTGTGTCGCTTGCCTGACCTTGACCGTAGCAACTTCAGATGATCACTAAACGTTTCTTGCTGAATCAGCCTGACAATAACCTTTTCGGCCTTCATCATTTCTTCTGCCGTAACACTCTTGATAACACTAATCACATCTTTTTCTTTCTTCATGTCAATAAACCTCATCACGTAGGCCCAAGCCCTTTGAAGCTTCCTGTAATCACTCACTCTGTTGAATTGCATTGGCGGTTCACTTCTCACAGCCGCCAACACCCTTGCTTGCCTGATGTCAGACAGGACTGATTCCTCCAATTCTTCTGGCTCATCTGTTTTAAACGCCTGCTTCCACAGCATAGATAGGCAATTCCACCTCAATTTTTTGTTCACCAGGTCGATTTGCATTTTACCTCTCGAGATGGCATCTGCAGGATTTTCTTCCGACCTGATATAATTCCAAGTGTAACCAGGACTTAGTTCCAGCACCGCTGTCACCCGGTTGGCGACGAACTGATTCAACGCCAGAGGTGACTTCTTCAGCCAACACAAAACAATTTTTGAATCACATCATAAGATGACCTCATCAAAATTGATTGTCATCGATGAAATTACCATTTGAACCAACTCAGCTAACAATTTAGCACCGCAAAACTCTAAACGGGGAATGGTCACCGGTTTCAATGGGGCTACCCTTGATTTACTAGCGACCAGATTAACTTCGATTGTGCCTTCTGCAGTTATGCTTCGGATGTACACCACAGATCCATATGCCCGCATGGAGGCATCAGAAAATCCATGTAATTCAATCCATGTCGTATTACTGAGAACTACAAAACGTTGCTTTTGTTTTTGATTGATTGCCGGTAGCTCTTCTAAAAAATGCTGCCTTTGATGCAACAATTCGTCGGGAAGCTGCTCAACAGCAGCTTCTGCCACCGACAAAGTTGAACCCAGACGAACGTCCTCGATTTCCCAAAACTTCACCATAGTTTCATTCAGGATCTCTTCTTGTTTACTGAACTGACGCTAGTGTGCACTAAACCTCCGACAACCCAGCCGAATTCAGTTTCAGCTAAGGCTACAGCACTGTTCTCTGTCTTCAAGCGTCCCTTCTTCACCAAGTCGAAAAATATTTCGTTGCCAATAATCATATCAATTTCTCCTGGAGCGTAGAACAACGGATCCGCTAACTGCACACCATAAGGTAGTTTCGAGCATTTAGTATCGATCTCCACGACGGGTACGTTCGATGGTACCCTTGGTACGACAAAGAAATCTAATTCACTCGTCGTGAACGAACTGATTCGTGACAGAATTTTCGTCGAAACTAAGTACTTTACTCGAGTCTGAATGTCGTTGAGATCAGCGATCCATCTTCAACATCAACTTACTTGCCAACCTCTCTGTGAGTATGTGACTGTCGGATCCTGAATCTAACAGCGCACGACACTTAACGGTGGAATCTCCTGTTCCTACCACGAAAATCTCTGCCGTTGACAACAGTACCTGTCGCTTTGTTGTGCCAATATGTGCACACAATGTCGTTGCACTTGAGCATTCTACGGCTTGCTTCTCCTGCGTTTTCTTGCGTCTTGCGTCTTCATGCCTGGGGATGGGGACTTATCTTCTTCGCTCGTGTTCTCTGCTGTATCTCTAGGATGCAACAGACTATGATGCTTCCGACCGTAATCTTGGACCTTGCACCATTGGTCGGATGGACAGTCGATTACACGATGTTTTTGCTTCAGGTAATTGTAGCACAAACCCGCTTTCGCAGCAAATGATTTGCGTTCCGGGAACTCCATACTCTGCAACTTCGCGCACTTATAAATAACGTGCTCTGCATCACAGCACGGACACGTTTATCTTACCGTCTGTATGAACAACTTTGATGTCTGTACTTGAACCTTCTGGTTACTCATTGCACGTTGTTTGGTCTGTACCATTGCCTCTTGTTGCTGTGAGCGATTCGTACGCTGTAGAACGCGTTCTCGTTAACGAACAAATTCAAAAAATCTATCGTATTTAGGAATTTCTCCCTTAGTCAGCTTCAGCTCTCACTACTCCTGCGTATCTTTGTGCTTCTTATAGAGAACGTTAGACACAATCAATTCCCCCAAGCCTTCAACAGGATAGCCATGACCTTTCAAAGAACCGACGTGCTTCGTACACGTTTCAACCAGCTGAGAAATCGATTGCCCACGGTTTTCCTTGTTGACCTTTGCGCAATCCAGGATAGCGTCAACGTGAGTATCCAGTATCAGCCGTTTATCCTCGTATGCGTCCTCCAGAATCTTTCAAGCCATTTCGTAGTCGTTGTTGTTCACGACGGCCTGATCGATCTTACTCCTCGCAGAACCGCGGCTCTTAAGGTTGTACGGTGTCCGGTCAAACGTTGGAAATGGATCATGCAGTTGCGGTGCTGGCGCTTGCACAATAATCGGCTGTTGAAAACTAGAGACACTACTTGACGTACCTGGTCTTACATTACTTGCTTCTTGCGCTGCGGCGATCATAGTCTGCAAGTCAACGTAAAGTTCGTTGTGATTTTTTTCGAAGACCGCATACTCTTTGTGTTCAGCAGCTCGTTGATTTCTCGGCAGCAGCACAGAAATTTCGGCATGTATTTTGTCAAATTCGTTCGCACACCGCCGCAGTGTATCAAGGTGAAGATTGAGCAAATGAATTTTGACTTCTCCTTGCAACGATTCCTTCATCCTGATGAATTTATCTATGATCAGTTCACGCTGATCCTTCAGCACCTCCAAGTTGGATACCATTGTTTCTCGAGCACTTCCTTTAAAAGCTTCTGTTCCGCGATTGACGGAATGGTATTCTCTTGTTCAATACGTGAACCTGTTAGCGCTTCCAAAATGTTTCTTCTTGTTAATTGTTGCAACACTCCTCGTGGTGTTTCACAGTCACTCATGTCTACACTTCTCAGGAATCGTTCAACTAGTGATGTGCCACGGGCACGTCTACTAGTTCACTTTGACCTTGAGTTACAATATATGCACACGGTGCATCACAAATTGTAACGTTCGTTTTATCGGCACTACGCATACGGTGCGTTTAATTATCCAACATCCACATCTACAAGCATAATCACTACCAAACTTGCGTTCGATTTTCATTCACGAACTGTACTACGCACACGATATGCTTGATTTGCCAATGATTATGCCACGGACATAATCATTTTCGATATTCTGGCCACGGACCACACTACGCACACGGGGTGTTCTAGTTTGCATTGATTACGCCACGAACGTTCTGTTGCGTTCTGTTTCAAAGCGCAATCTTCGGTCATGGGCCTCACTAATTCCACTTTTGCACACGGTGCAAAGACTGCCAGAACCCGTACTATGCCACGGACATAACGTTTTCTGACCTTCGGCCCCGGACCGAACTTTTGCACACGGTACACGACAGCAACTAAATTTCCGTAAGCACTACGTTTGGCGGACAAAATGTCCGCTCATCCGGTTCGATTGAACCAAATGTTTAGTTCGATAGCTTGGTGCAGGGAAATTAATCACTAAATCACAACACACGATTTTGCCTTGAACAATTCTTAGTTTTATTGACACCTTTTTTACAGAGCGAACTGAGCTCATTCACTCCTTTGAATGGACTGTACTCTCCCTATTTCTTCCTAATCTCAGCTGTCTGCCCAAACGTAACAGGTTCATTCACGCTTGCGCTTTGTGCTTTTACTAAACCATAAAAAAGCTCTTGTCTATAGTGTCCTGCGCCGCGCTGAAATACACATTATGTGCGCCATCAAAGCAACCAGTTTTTTTCTTTTATACTGACATTGTCATTTTTCTTCCGTTCAGAATGTTTCCCTGAAAATTTCAAATTTAACGATTTTGATCAATTTTTATCGGTCCATTTTTACCAGGGGTACATGCCATTTCATTTTCGTTGTTTACCAAACCAAAAGTAAAATATTTTGCGAAAAATGCAACTTTTCGTCGAACTTGTCAATTGAGGGTGCAAGTGTTCGAAGGTATCCAACTAACATTTCTGGTGAGATTTTGCTCTTATTTAAACGTGTATGCATAATTTTTCTTTCCCTACACACAAAAAATAATCATTGATAAAATTAAAAAAAAAAACCGTTGATAGAATTAAAAGTTTGCATTGGTTCTTTTTGGTAGAAAGTATTTAACTTTCAAAATGGAAGTCAGCCAACTTTCAAAACAAAAGTTTAGCATATTATTAATTTTAAAAGTTTAAACTTTCAAATCGAATTGTAGAACTGTCAAAATAAAAACCGAATACTTTAAGATTGACGTTGGAAAAGTTTTGCTTCAAAAGAAGGCTATTTCACCGTAATTAGTATAAGTTTTCATCTCAAATACGAATTATTTTTAATTTATTTGCTTTTATGAAAGGAAACGTAACCAATATTTATATTTATTTAAATATTTTGTTAATATACACATATTTTATTTTTCATTCACATCAGGATGTTAATTTCAGGGATGTTTTCTTTGGCGGATGGCTTTCGTGAAGGTTTTCTCCCAGACGCGGGGCTCCAACATGCAGTGAACTTTTGTCGAACGAAAGTGCATCTTGTTTACACTGCTGGCCGACGATAAGCAGCGAAACCTGGTGCGACTAAATCTTACCAGTATCTTATAGAAACGAACGGAATCTGTAATCCCTCCAGCGATACATTGCAAACTCTATTGATAGCCACCGAAAATCTCTGCAGTGTGCTCTAACGTCCCAATATGCTGGCGATCTGGAAAATAATCATTTAGTTTTTCAAAACCACTCTCGAAATATCTGTTGCAATCTTACCTTCTGCGAAAACTTTACTCTTTCTCATTACCTCCGGTACCGGAATCGGTTCCCGGAACTGCACGATGCACGATTAATTTTCTGCGGTTTGATTCTCATATCACGCAGAGAAATGATTCTTAAATTCAAATGGATATATTTTTGGCTCAGGGCCTAATATATTTTTGGCATAGATTCAAATATATTATTCGGTTAATTCAAAGAAAAATATTTTTGAATCAACAAACCGGTTGTAGAGTTAATAATCTGTTTGTTGATTCTACAAACTATTTTGTTGATTCAAAAATATGTATTGTTGAAATAGTGATACAATATGTTTGAATCAAGAACAAAATACATTAGGCCCTGAAACAAAAATCCATTTTTCTGCGTGTACTATATGCCCTATTGGATTTTTGGACCATGACAATGAGCTTTTCAAGAGGCGATTTTGACAGTTGTATAATTTTTGTTTTAAAAGTATGAACTTTTAAAATACCATGTCGATAGTGAAAGAAAAACTTTCAAACCAAAGAAGAACAATTCATTTTGAAAATATTCGTAGTTAAAACTACCAAATTCGAGAAGCTTTTAATTTGAAATGTTAAAATTTTTAAAGATACAATTTTTGTGTTTTGTGTGTAGTTTGGATTGCTGTATTTTACCTATTTTGAAAACTTTTTATCGGTTTGGAGCTAAGTAGTCGTCGACTACCTGCGACTACCCACAACCACAGCACAATAATTTATAATTTATTGATACTACGCTATGATGTATCTGTTGCCAAAAGGCTACAAAGGACTAATAATGATTCTCAAGACATAGTTGATGACTTTATTGAGCATGTAGAACGAAGTGCATTAAATATCTTATGGAGGACGGCCCCGGCACCGGCTTAATGATTAACATCCATATCTCTCTCACCTTAGTCGTGAGTTCACCCCTCACAGGTCACGAATTGCACAAGAGTGTTAAAGTTACTGATAAAAAAATCTTATTTATACCAATCAATGGTGTGCATGTTGAAAAAAAAGGCTCTCTTGAACTTCATGGATTCATAAAGATTTGCAAGAAATTGTTAAAGACTTCATTGAGTCTGTAGAGCTTTAAGATCTCAACTTCAAAATAGTTTAGAGAGTGAAATATCTTGTTGATACCATTCCATGAGGCTCTCTTGACCTTCATAGACTCAAACAGATTTTCAATACATTGTACAAGACTTTCATTTTGTCTGTAGGACTTCAAGTAGTTTGGAGAGTATTAAAAATCTTATTGTTATCATTATTTGATACACATGTTATCATAAAACTTTATTAAGCTCGGATGATGTGTTGCATATTTCGAGAATCTGCGTATGAAACCACATTGAGTCTATAGAACAGTGGACTGACCCACATTTATATGGGAGATTTTGAGAAAATCACTCTCTGAAAATTTTAGCTCATTCGGATGTAACACGAGCTGGTGCTTTTGGCTTAATGTTTATATGTGAATTTTGGATGAAATGTATGGAGAAATAACATCCTTTCACTCTTTCGTGCATAAAACTGGTTCACTAAACTCGATTAAGCTTAGAATTTCAGCACACGTAGGTTAAGCTATAAGGAACAACTTTGCTGAAGACAGCATCATGATTTAGTTAGTATTATGGTGATCTTCATTCTTGAATTTATATGTACACTATGGTCATATATTGCAATAATATACAGGCAGCTTATGCAATGTATCAACTAGATTACCACAAAAAAATTAAAGATTTATATTTTCACAGGCCAACATCCAGACTGGTGTCAGTAGGTGAGATAACCACTCTCTGAATGTTCCAGCTATTTTTGACGTAACACAGATTGGTACTTTGGTTGAATGTTTATATACACAGCAAAAAATTAATTTTAATATCACATCAAAGTGGATGCACTTCAATCGTATCGAAAATATGGTGTAATATTACTGTATGTAAGTATGTAAGGTAGCCACCATCCCTTCAAAGATCTTGTCTTGTATGCAGCTCCACTTAATAGCAAGATTAATTTGAGCTACCGATCTGAATTCACAATATCGCTGTATGCATGGCCAAACACGAAAAATATGGTGTAATATTACTTGCCAAATAGGACAAAATTGTCGTTAATACAGTGCATGAACTGACATTCCGCTGCTTTTACTATATTTTTTTTATTTTGTGGCCATAAAAATTACATGAGATTTTCAACATGATTGAAGTGCATCCTCTTGTACGTAATATTAAAATTTATTTTTTGCTGGTATGAGAATCAGTTGAAATTTTCATTTTCAAAATGCTCATATACAAGCGGCGCCGGTGGTGTAGTGGTAAGCGTGATTACGCACAGAATTTTTATCGAAGTGACCTCGGTGATCAATTTGCCCCGTGCATAAATTAATCATTAGACCCTTACAGGATTCCTTAGGCAGTTTGTCTACTTGGGCTATTCAGCTAGGTATTGAATTCTCCACGGAGAAAACTGAGTTGGTCGTTTTTTCAACTTCGCTTCAACGCTTCAACAAAGCTTCAACTTTTGGGTAAACCGATCACTCATTATATGTCCTTCAAATATCTTGGGGTCTGTTTCGATTCTAAATGGACCTGGAGATCCCACATTGAGTATATGAAGCGGAACTCCGAACAAAGGATCAATTTTCTCCGTAGAATTACCGGAACGTGTACGGGTGCTCATCCGCAAGATCTTCTAACGTTGTACCGGACAACGATTTTATCGGTTTTGGAGTACGGTAGTTTTTGCTTCCAGTCGGTGGCTAAAACACATATCATCAAACTGGAACGTATCCAGTATCGTTGTCTTCGTATCCGGTTAGGATGTATGCACTCGACTCATACGATGAGTCTTGAAGTGTTGGCGGGTATGTTGCCAGTCTCTGATCAGTTTTCGGAATTGTCCCCATCACCCGTTGTGAAGTTATGAACCAACTGGTAATCGAAAACTTTGAGAAGCTTCTTGAGCTAAACCCTCAATCTCGTTTTATGTCATTGTACTACGTGTACATAACACAGGATGTCAGCCCTTCACAACATAATCATCATCGTGTATGCTTCTCCGACTTCAACAATTCTGTTAATTCTGATTTATCTATGACGCAAGAGATTCGCGGAATCCCAGAGCATCATCGTTCCATGATTGCTCCGTCAATTTTTGCTGTAAAGTTTGGCTAAGTTGTTTCCGCAAGATCGTTCCTCACAGATAGATCACTAATAGAGGCGTCCGCTGGTTTTGGTATTCGTAACAAATTTCATAGCGCCTCTCGAATGCTTCATGCTCCTTGTTCCGTATATGTTGCTGAACTGGCAGCAATACATTATACGCTAGAAACTATCGCCTCACTTGCCCCAGATCACTATTTTATTTTTACGGATAGTCTCAGTTCTGTCGAGGCTATTCGCTCTATGAGGCCGGTAAAGCACGCCTCGTATTTTCTCATGAAAATACGAGAGCTTCTAAGTGCTTTATCTTTAAGATATTTTGTCATCACCTTTGCATGGGTCCCATCTCATTGCTGGATTCCGGGCAATGAGAAGGCGGACTCGCTTGCAAAGGTGGGCGCTATGGAAGGCGATATTTACGATCGACAAATCGTCTACGATGAATTTTTCTTCATTTATCGTCAAGAGTCACTCGCCAACTGGCAACATAAATGGAGTCAAGGGTGTTTGGGACCTAAGGTGTCATGGACATGGTAAGAGAACCCGATGCGGACTGTTTCCCCTCGATCTTGTTTTCCGTACTGAGTACCAATGATGCCAACGCCAGGGAGGCAGCTCCCACACTTGGACCCTACCTTTCGACCCATCAACTCATGAACCGTGGACCAACGGCTTTACTTCCCGAAGGAAGGCGTAATCAGAGATTTTATGCCTCACAAAATCCCGACGGTGTCAACTGGGATTGAACCCAGGCCCTTTGGAGTGAGAGAAAGTGAATCGAAGTATTTCTCTGTTACTCACAAGCATCGACAACGCTGTCTATGAAAGTGATATAAAGGTGATGATTTGCGGATACCTCGGTGCCCAACTGCGTGATAAAATTGGTTCCCCGTCGGATGGACTGTACTTCACTCGACTATATTTCATTCAAAGTACTGGAAGTATTGCCGTTTCAGGGAAAATAATTCGAGACAATTGACAGCCACAGCTGATAAAGCTGATAATCTGACACTATATGCTAGTTTCTCTAAATTGGCAGTATGGAAATGGAGATGGCAATTACTACCCAATTAACACAAACTCATAAAATTATATTGAGTATACTGCTTTACAACCAAAAACCAGTCATACAAAGGTTATACAAACTGTTATAGATCGTTTGTGCTGCTTGGGTAGATATGAGTGCAACAACTTGGTCTACTGCGGTTAAATTCCATGAATTTATCAGTTGGCCAAACCAAACTCGGAAGCCTGATATACTTAACTGAAAAAAATGTAATAATAATTTTGTTCGATGTTATTTTACTTATTGTTTTGCTAATATTCATGCTTACATAATAAGCGTTCCTGGGCCGTGAAATTGGAATTATTTAATAAATACAAATACAAATACAAGTATAATCGCTTCCAACATATTTATCTGGGTTCATGAATCAAGTGTGGATTAAAAATAACGTAATTTATCTTCATTGCATTATCATTCAAACCTCTAAATCCTGCTTCATTGAAAAATTGAAAATATTTGTAAAACTATTTAACTAAATATTCCTTGATAAAACTTATACAGTAACCTGTATCGAAAAATCGTTAAAACAATTATCGAATTGATGGTTTCGTAAATAAAAAAAAACGTTTATTCATGCGGCATGACAGCAAAAATTGTATGATGCAAAATTTATATTATCTACAGATAGAAATTGGGAAATACAATCTCTTCAAAACTGTCTTCGTGTTTTATGAGCATTCCCTTTCGTGCTGATGCCTAATAATTTAGTTGGTGTTTTTTTTTCTTCTTCAAAACAGCTTCCGTGGTTTAAATTTTTCAAACTTAAATTAACAAGTAGAAGGTAAGCAGCATAATTCCAAGCGTTTGGAATCAAACTAATTTCATACACAGGATCCCTCATTAAATTTTTACAACTTTCTCTTTCAAAATTTTGCTGAGTTTTCAGTCCATTCGTTATTTACGATTAATTTGGATAGATTATTTCGGAAGAATGTTCAGCAATTGGTCAAATGTTCGTAAATTTAAGGGCAGTTTTTGAGAATGTTTGCCTCTGCAAATCTTTAAATACCCTATCACGGTGTAAAAGTCATAAAAAAAAACCACGGGGCTTATTACGGATGTCACTTCACGGTGAAAACTTGTCACTTGTCGTCGCGGTGAAGTGATTCCCATTTGATTTGTACGGCAATCACGGCTCTTATTATGAGTATCACTTCCTTATCACCGTGTAGTGACACCCGTAATAAGGCCCCACATGTTTGCGTCCAGATATTGGCAGAACTTGGCAAACAACGTATTTTACGTGTTTAAGAGATGAACTAACCTTAGGCTAAAAATCTCTCTTCTAAATGAAGAAAAAAAAAATCAAAAATCGTGTTTTTCCACACACTTAGAAAAAGTCATGTAAATTTAGGTGCTCTGAGACTGACATATACCCGAAATTCAACTCAATCAAACGTACTTTTCGTCGAGTAACGAAATTTTCAGTCTCGGAGCACTTGATGTTACATGAAATAATTGTTTACGTCTCATCCTTTATGTCAGAGGTGGATTCCGTAACGTGTAAAATTAGTTATTTCTAAGTGTGTGATATAAATGCAATAAGTTTATATTTTTTTCGAGGTTTTTGTCACATTCTACATCATAAATGGAGATTGTTTACAGTAAATAAATGCGTTTTAGACATTTGGTAATGATAACTCAAACTTTTGGTCCGCTGACTCAAACTTTTGCCCCACAATAGGCAATTTCAGCTTCCTGATGTCATATCAAAAGTCTGATACACCTCAAATCAACTTCAAGAAAAATTCAATCATGCCCTGAAATAAAATTTCCCCTTCACTATTTCATTGTTCTCTTCCCTATTCCCCAGAGTAGGTTCAAATGTTATAATTTAACATCTTTAAACACACTTTTGCCTATAATTCTTCAAAAACACCACCAATTTTTGGTGATTTTTTGGGGGAAAGTCTGACTCTAAAAGATCATCCAAACAAGTGCCAAAATAATGAGTTTTATTTTGAACAGGCTTCGAAAATCTCCACACTCGAACTTGTGCGCCACCTTACTCTACTATTTTGATACTTGACATAGTTAACTTACATCTAAAATATTGCTAGTTTGAAAATCCTGAAATTTTTCGCCGTCGTGAAAGGGTTATAAAAGTAATGTCATCGTATTTTTGTTTTTACTATGCTAGTGTGTATTTTATCACTATTTTTTAAACTACAATTCTTTTCATTCAAATAATTTTTTTTATTTGTATTTCTATTTGATTTAACATTAATTTGACGGTATTGAAAAATAAACGCATAAATGCTCATCTGCCTGCATGTCAACGCTGGTAATTATGGTGGTAGCGCTATATCGTCGGATACGTACGTGTGTCAGGCGAAAATGGGGTTCACATCCCCGTCCAAAAAAGGGGGTAGGAGCCGGGATTGTAAACGCTTTTCAAATAATTTCTACGCCCAAAAGATGTGAGTTGTGTTGTTTTTAACTAACTAAACCCACTCCACTCTCGGCGCGCAACACTTCATCACACTCCTCTCAGCATAACTTCCGTCATGAAAAAAGTTGGGAAACTGCGCCCGTGTATAAAAACAACCGATGCCTCATCCCAGCTCTCGTTTTGGATAGATTTTTTATTCTTTGCTACTTTTGACTATATACACATACGTACATTATATTATACTTTATGTATTTCATGCGCTTTTCTAAAGTATAGAATTTTGGGATGAGTTTTTTTTGGGATTTTGAAAGTTGGGTGGTTATGGGTAACATTAATTTTAGAGGATTTCATGTTTATAAAAAAAAAACTCACGCGAGAGGATGAGATTTTATATATGATGAAAATTTATTCATATGTACAGTTTTTTTTATCTTCCATAAAACAAATATGAAAAAAAAATTATAAAACCGCCACGCCCGATTTTTTACTTTGTGATTATAACATGAATTATTTTTTTCATGCCAATTAATTGTTACATAATGTTGATGATAAAATTTCATTAAAATAGCAAGTGTTCGACACTTGCATGCTCCCCTCTCCATGCACAAAAAGAAAGCAAAGGATGCTGCTGTGCAAATGCGTCAATGAAAAACAGCGACAGTGATGCAAAATAATGTCAAATTTGCACACGTTTGCCTCTAGAAAGCAAAATTAATCTCGCGACTGCATTATTGCTAATATTATGAATTGATTAAT
The DNA here is from genome assembly GCF_037179485.1 of Ochlerotatus camptorhynchus. Classification (NCBI taxonomy): domain Eukaryota; kingdom Metazoa; phylum Arthropoda; class Insecta; order Diptera; family Culicidae; genus Ochlerotatus; species Ochlerotatus camptorhynchus. Next base: position 345,760 of record NW_027041103.1, read on the forward strand.
TACATCCATGTGGTTTATCTGATCCATATTATGGTTTTGAAGATGAGAGTCACATTATTCTTCGGCATAAGTGAACACCTTTCTGTTTCTTATTGTAGGTTCAAGTTTGTCTTCATCAGTAGAGTGAATCTTCTATGCAGAAGCTAAACATTATCTTTTAACGATTGTTTTCTGCAGCTTGTCAGATCGTCATTTGGTAAAAATTTTGTTTTTTTAGTGCTAAAATCCCCGTGGTAATCTTTCTATCGTTCACTCTTCGAAGCCTTGATCTTAATTGAACAGAAGTTTTACACGTTAAATATACCGTTGAAGCTTGTAAGGATTGTAGTCCTCTCACCCGATTTGAAAGCGTAGAAATTCAGCCGTCATGAGTGCATAACTAGGAAAACTGATGTCATTTTTAACTAGAAGATTCGGTGCACCAAGCTTCACTTGCATTGCTACAAAGGCAGCTTTCACGTGTGTAGGTAAAGTTAATTATCGTCAAAGGGTAAATGAAGTATTGGAACATTTATTTTTTGCATGAAGATACATCATGTTTTAAAGCATCGATTATCCACATTTTAACGCTCAAGGACACACCATACACCCTGACAATAACAGGGTAAAAATATTGTCAAAACCAACATTTAGTACCTCCATTATTCCAGCGTTTCTAATACCAGCATTTGGCATATACCCCCGTAGAGTAGCAGATTCACTCCACGGTCAGTAACGGGTTCAGCCTGAATGGCCTCGGTACGATCATTTCCGGTAATATGAAATGGATACCAGATAACTGAAGGCTAATATACAGCGATTGAAAAGAGTATTAATCACAAAAATGTTACGAACCAAGTAACACAAATTCATAGAATTATGTTTATTACACTGCTATACAACCATAACCAGTCAAACAAAGGTTATATATCAAAGGCGAACAAATTCAACATATATAACAAAATTAATTAGACATCAATATTGTTTAAATTAATGGAAAAATTCATTGATGACTGTTAAATCAGAAATACTTCTTAATAAACCATTTTATCAGACACAATTTGCTTACCAGTCAGGCAAGTCAACAATAGCAGCTCTTCATACTTTTATTACTAAAAATCCTTTGCGGATAAGGAAATTCTACTAGCAACGTTTCTTGATATTGAAGGTGCATTAATGCATCTTTCACATCGATGGTAAGCGCCATGAGAAATCGTGTTTTTAATAAAAAAAAAACATAATCAACTGGGTTGTAGAAATGCTATTCAAAAGAGAAATATCAGCTAATCTAGTAGATTCAGTAGTGAAAGTAACAGCTGTAAAAGGCTGTCTTCAAAGATGTGTTCTTCTCCCTTCTGTGGTCTCTAGTTGTAGATGACCTTCTTTTAAAATTAAAGCATCAAGGATTTTAAATAATTGGGTTTGCGGATGACATTGTCATTATAGCCCGTGGGAAATTCAATGTTCTATGTTGTTTTCGACAAAATGCAAAGATCATTAAAATTCACAATATCGTGTTGCAAACATGAGGGATTGAATGTCAATCCTTCGAATACAACTATTGTACCTTTTATTAAACGACGTAAAGTCTCTATCACCGATCTTAAGGGGAAGTTTACCGCTCCGAAAAAAATAATTACGTTTCGATTTTTATAAAATTTTTGGAAAAAGATATCAAAAATCTAAAAAAATCACATTTTTTCTAATTTTTCAAAGAAAATTCAGGCAAAAAACACTCTTTTTAAGTCATCATGGCATAAAGTTGGACTCAAAAAACCACAAAATATCGACTTTTTGGTTTTGGTGAGAGTCCAATTTTTTCATGATGATATAGAAAAAAATATGTTTACATGTAATTTTTGTCAAAAATCTAAGGAAGAAACTGATTTTTTGGGTTTTTGGTAATTTTTCCCATTATTTTTAGAAAAATAAAAACGTGCCAAAACAATTTTTGACGTAGGACTACGTCTTTGATTTCTATATGGGGGTACACTTTGTGAAAACCAAAAATGGAACATGTAACAAATTAAGAAAGAATTTGAACGTTAATAACTCAGCTGTCCCTGGTCCAATTTCAATAATTTTATCACCAATCGATCAGAAATATGGCTACGCATCGATAACAATGCTTCCGAATGTTGATTTTTAACTAGAAACTATTGAAAAACTGGTAAATGTCCAGCATTGTCCAAAAGCGTCGAATTAACTAACAAATCCACCAATTACCTACATGCATATGCTGCTTCCCCAACACAGGCGTCAGAGAGTAGTAAGTAGACGAAACAAGTCAAATTGGCATTCGCCTCCGATCCTCGGGCGCGTGCGAATAGGAAGGATGGAATTGCGTAATATTTTGCACACTCATTCAGAACCAAACGAAAATTCTTCAAGATAACCACCATCCGTCGTCTGGCTCACCGTGGTGGTGTCTGACGTATCTTCGGTCTGATTTACGAGGTGTGCTGAAGGTGTTCCTGAAAAATGAGATCCGTGATGTTGTCGCCTACACTAAACACGCCAAGCGTAAGCGGCCATGGATGTCATCTACGTTTTGAAGTGACAGAGACGCACTTTGTTTGGTTTCAGAGGTTAAATCATCACCAACTTTGGCAACAAAACCGTTTTTTTCAGGGCGCTTCCTACTCTATTACAGTATAGAGTAGGAATAGAATTCATCTGCCTGTTTATCCATATTCAGAATCAACGATCACACAAAATGCTCATGTAATCAAACTGGAAGCAGGGGTACAAATTATTTTGATCAACCTTGATCAACTTTGAATCGCCACGGCCGGATATTTTCGATGGAAGAAGCAACAATCTAGTATCTAATTCGACGAAGACGGCAGGAAACATTTGTGGAGTCAAGTTATTTACAAAAGAGAGTGTCGATGAAGAGAATCGATCAATGTAGATAGGACCTATTGAAAAGTGACGCGAGATTTTTTTTCCGTACTAAGCTCCAATGCTACTGACGCCAGGGAGGCAGCTCCCACACCTGGACCCTACCAATCGACTCATCAACTCAACCGGGGACCAACGGCTTTACTTCCCGAAGGAAGGCGTGATCAGAGATGTTATGCCTTAGAACATGCCGGTGGCGCCGACTGAGATTGAACCCAGGCCTGCTGGGGTGAGAGGTAATCACGCTAACCACCTGCGCCGATATCTTTCAAGGTGATATCACGGCGAATGAGAACGACCCAGATTTGAGTTTAGTTATCTCAGAAATAAGAAATACAGTGCAGGAGCTCAGCGATGAGTAAATTTGCCTCATGTTTTCCCAGGATTTTCCAGGATTTTCCAGGATTTTCCAGGGATAAATTCCCAAATTTGAGAAAAGTAAAGATTGGATTCACTTAGTCTATTGGTACTACTCCGAGACTGAATAAAATTTTCGTCAATTTTCTCATTTTCTGGCAGATTTTTTAGGTTTTCCACAGGAAACAATGAGACCAATTTACTCATCGCTGAGTTCCTGCACTTTTGGTAATTATGAGTGAACTAAACTCAAATTTGGGTCGTTCCCATTCGCCGTGTACGCAAAAGGAAAAGAGCCAGTGTCGCTACTTGATAGCAAACTATGGGAGGAGTCTTTGTAGTTTTTATACCACTTGGTTGCACATCATTCTGCTTTAGCCTGAAAAGAGATAAAAGAGCGCTGCTGTATGGCATTAGCTCATTTTCGCTTCGCTTTCGTGGTGAACAGCAATAGAAGCAGTAGGAAGGTGGTGGCTAGTCCACTCCTTCACACCTAACAAGCAACATTTGATCGTGGCAAAGGAGGAAAAGGTCTGGTAAAGGAGGCGCCAAGCGTCATCGCAAAGTTCTTCGAGATAACCGCCATCGGTCGTCTGGCTCGCCGTGGTGGTGTCAAACGTATCTCCGGTCTGATCTACGAGGTGTGCTGAAGGTGTTCCTGGAAAATGAGGTCCGTGATGCTGTCACCTACACTAAACACGCCAAGCGTTAGTGGCCATGGATGTCCTCTTAAATTAAACGGCCCTTTTCAGGGCCATCAAGCTTACATCAGTAATTTTATCTGTGCTTGTTTGTCCATATTCAGAACCACAAGCCCCCAACGACAACACAAAATGCTCTCCAGAGTTGTAACCTTGTAACCAAACTTGGAAGCAGGGGTACAAGTGATTTTGATTGATTCTCTTAATCAACTTTCTCTTTGAAAAAAATTACTACAAATTTGGTACGCCTACAATTCAAAAACGGAAAGAGTTGAGATAATAGATAATTGATCAATTAAAAGAACTAAATGCTCTTCACATTTATTCCGTCCACTAGCGGTCCTACGTCAAGCTTCCGTTTGTGCCCCTAGCCACAGACTTTTCCACTTTTTTTTATTTTCGGGCCGGTAAACTTCCCCTTAAGGGGAAGTTCACCGCTTCGAAAAAAATAATTACGTTTTGATTTTTCTAAAAATATTGAAAAAAAGTATCAAAAATCTAAAAAAATCACATTTTTTCTAATTTTTTAAAGAAAATTCACGTGCAAAAACATGTTTTATAAGTCATTATGGCATAAAGTTGGACTCAAAAAACCACAAAACATCAACTTTTCGGTTTTTCTGAGAGTCCAATTTTTTTTGATGGGCTAGAAACATTTTTTTTTGCATGTAATTTTTGACAAAAATCTAAGGAAGAAACTGATTTTCTTGGATTTTTGATAATTTTTCCCAATATTTTTAGAAAAATAAAAACGTACTGAAAATATTTTTTATTTTTGGGCCGGTGAGCTTCCCCTTAAACAAAGTGACGTAAAGCTGTCTTTAGAAGTAAAGTTTTTAGGAGTAATTTAAGATAGTAAACTCTGTTGGAATAAACATATTGGTAAACTAATAGGGAAAACAACAAATGCTTTTTGGACCTGCAAAAGAACATTTGGAAAAATGGGATCTGGAGCCATATATGATACACTGGATATACTCGACTATAGTTAAACCCAGAATTATTGCCAGTTCACAGAAATCTTAGCATTCATTGATTTTTCAGAAACAAGAAGAAGACACAACCGCATGTCATACATTCCAAACACTGACACAAAAACATATTTTCCAATTAATTGTAGACTTCAAACCAGGCTTGCAATTGCTCATTACAGCTAAAATGCTATTTTTCGTTATTATGAAACAATGAGATACTATGATGATTATTTTTATTTGTAAGATGCAAGAAGAGGTGGTAAAGTTTGTGTATGACTTATAAAATTTGTTAATTTTGCTTTCAGAAGGCTACAACTAGCGATTTTATGATCGCTGATTGCTCGCTCATCGCGTTGCTCATCGTTACAGCTAATCGCTAATTGTGACCTTCTGAAAGCAAAATTGTCAAATTTTATATGTCATACACAAACTTTACCACCTCTTCTTGCATCTTACAAATAAAAATTATCATTATAGTATCTCATTGTTTCATAATTACGAAAAATAGCATTTTAGCTGTAATGGGCTATTGCAAGCCTGCTTAAAACTTTTATAAAATTCAGATCTACTTTATAACGGCGCCGGTGGTGTAGTGGTAAGCGTGATTACCTCTCACCCCAGCAGACCTGGGTTCAATCCCAGTCGGCGCCGCCGGGATGTTCTGAGGCATAACATCTCTGATCACGCCTTCCTTCGGATGGGAAGTAAAGCCGTTGGTCCCCGGTTCATGAGTTGATGGGTCGATAGGTAGGGTCCAGGTGTGGGAGCTGCCTTCCTGGCACGTCGGTAGCATTGGTGCTCAGCACGGAAAACAAGATCGACGGAAAAAAAAACCAAAGGAAAAAAAAAAAAAAGATCTACTTTAAACAATTTTTTTCTGAAGCCAGTTCTGGCACTGGCGGGCATATTTGACACTAATACCGGATCAATTATATCTGATTCTAAAACCTAATTTTCTGACCTTTTATGTGAGGTTCTGCGGATATCATAGAACTCTGTTCGTCACGAATGTCAAGCATTTTACCATGAAATATATTTTGGAAGTTTGAGAGTAACAAATATCGTTTATTGCCCGTTTAAGGACAAAATGAACTGTTTTCCGATAACCCGCTAGATGGCTTGGATGACGGCTTCAAACGTATTTAGAATAGCTGGATCGCTCAAGGATCACTATATAAACTTATACGGTTTGATAATTTAACTAAATTGCAGGCTAGAAAGCAGGATGAACTTCCAGCATATTTTTAGGTATGATTGATGGGTTGAACGGCGGCTGGGTTGTTAGCTCGATTATCGACTGCATCACTATACTTAAAATATTTTAACTCTTTATTGTCTTCTTAGATGCAAATTGGGGATGGCACAGCTGTAACGCTACGGGCCGGCGCCGGTGGTGTAGTGGTAAGCGTGACTGCTTTCTATAACACCCCAATGGGTCTGGGTTCAATCCCAGCCGAGGTCGGTGGGATTTTTCTGAGGCATAAAAATCTCTGGTCACGTCTTCCTTCGGAAGGGAAGTAAAGCCGTTGGTCCCAGCCCATGTGTGTTGTGAATGGGTGCGATATCCTACGCAGGTGTGGAAGCTGCCTTCCTGCACATTCTGTTGCCGTCAATGGATGGCAATCGATGTCCGTCGGTGATTGGCACTAGATTGCGGAACAGAGACCGACGTTAAATAAAGGAAAAGAAGAAGAACGCTATAAATCCACACACAAACTTCCTTTTCCTTCGATTTTCAATCAGAACTTTCATTTGCTTTATTGTTGATTTCTAATGCTTTTCGCGTGGTTCAGTGCTTCAAAGTTTTATTGGAATTGGCTGTCAGTGACGATTGTCGATTTCGGTTGTCACATCTGACGCCAAATACTAATTTTTCTCTGTATTGGCAATACCTACGCGTCACTTGGTGGCCGAAAACTAAGCAAGCTACTAAGCTTGCTACTATTTCCATAACTGGATCAATGTGTACTCCCTCTACAACCTTATTTAGATGCTTTATTCAATCTCCTTCCTTTAAAACAATGTATTCAATTGGATGCAGTGAAAAGTGCTCTGAGCCTCAAATGGTCCATGAAGATCTTCGATGGAGATCGTATTGGACATTTTAGCATTCTAAAAGAGTTTCAGATAAGTCCATTAATATTGATGAACGAAGATTGTATGCTAAAGCGAAATTATTTCAACCATAATCCTGATCCTGATCCTTCCAAGTTCCTGGTGTGACTCACGCTCATTGGGATGCAGGAAGACTGAATATTCGTTCTGGATCATTAATTTTTTATACAGACGGCTCGAAACAAGATAATATGATGAATGCTGGTATTACCGGCCCCGGGGTTAACTTTTCGGTGTTCATGGGAAAATTGTCGGCAGTATTTCAAGCTGAAATATATGCAATGATTTGCATAAAAGGATAGTTCAGATAGTCAAGCGGCTCTGAATGCTTTGAAATCAAAAACATACACGTCAAAATTGGTGTGTGAATGTACTAAACTATTACAGCTACTGTCCTGTCGAAATACGGTTAACCTTTATTGGGTTCCTGGTCATTGTGGAATCGAAGGAAACAAAAAAGCACATCAATTGGCAAAAATAGGGTCATCCATGAAATTCATTGGTCCTGAACCATTTTTTTTTTACTTTCTTTTTGTGCTTTTAAAATGAAGCTAAAAAACTGGGAAAACAAACAAAGGTACAGTACAACTGAACCAGTACCATAAATTCTCGGCAATTTAAACGTTTTATAAAACCGAACGCTTTTCATACACAAAAATTACTTAACCTTTCTTTTTTTATCCTTATTTGTTTTTCCGTCGATCTTGTTTTCTGTGCTCCCACACCTAGAACCCTACCTATCGACCCATCAACTCATGAACCGAGGACCAACGGCTTTACTTCCCTTCCGAAGGCGTGATCAGAGATGTTATGCCTCAGAACATCCCGGCGGCGCCAACTGGGATTGAACCCAGGCCACGCTTACCCCTACACCAACCGCTGAAGATAAATGTCGCTTTTGTAACTTAAAGAGTAAAAGCTCTGAATATTTGCTGTGTGACACTATTTGCACTATTTCATAAACGATGTAGATATCTTGATAAGGGTCTGATGAGACCTTGGAAAATCTGGGCTGCTGCCCCCAATCAGGTGATAAATTTCATAAGGAATGTATTACCTGGTTGTGATAATTGCTTACAACAGTAGTGGTAGTTGCTCAAACAATAGTGACTTACCACTACGTTAAGGCATAAATAGAAAGAGGATACACCACAATATATCAAAGTAATGGTCGCGATGGTATTGCGTCCCCAACATATTCCCCTAAAAGGTTATATAAACTATTATAGAACATGTGGGACGCACGGAGAAACGATGCTTTAAATAATGTGTATCCTCGATACATGTTATTGTTTTGATGCGCTTTGTTCATCCTGAAATGAAAGCTCGGCCGCTGTTGTCGATGAGGTAAGCAAAAATCTGTGCAATACGATACGTCACCACGCGGACAGCCAGAATGCATGTAAATTAAAGTTTCTTTTTATGATATGCAAGCATTAATCCAATCGGGAAATGATAGATTCTATTACAGATTTGCATGAAAAGTATGCAGAATTTGCAAAGTTGCACGACATGATCAGACTCTGTTCGCCTGAAGGTTTTTAAAATAGTTCGTTAGCTTATTTTTCGATAAAAGTTTGTTTCCATAAATGCATTTCGCCTAGAAAATCATCACGTGAAGGTTTCATACAAAAATATGCATTCTGGAAAAACTTGCTTCTACGCTGCAGTTCATTGCAAGAACTGCCATTACATATGAAAAAACGAACGATATCCCAAATGATAGAACTATTCCACAAATGGTTTGGAACACGACGTTAAACAAAAGATTCATAAAAAAATTATTAGGGAAGTGCATTATTATCAAATCCATTAAATTGCCTCCAGCACAGTAGCATTTACATTCAGTAAATCGTAGGAAGTAACACACCCCATATGGACCTCATTTTTGCATTTGGGAAATGGATGCACATTTTACCATTAACTTCAACACATCACCAAATTTTTATTTTGAATGGCGAAAACTATAGCACCGACCGTGCTTCAAGCAATAACCGCCAACGATTACATATACGATTGTGTGATCCACACTGAAAGGTGCATCTACTGCTGCCACTTTAAGTAAACATGAATAGTGGTGCATAATGAAGAAAAGTGTGGTACGTATGTTTCATCACACGAAAAATATTGTAATTTTTTTTTTACTCTGTCATAAAAATCAATCCGCTTGAAGTAACAACATTAAGGATCCTGTAAATAAATTGAATTATGTGTTGTGATCTAAAAATTCAGGAAATTTGACGTATTCATTTTGGATGCCGAAAACAGTCAACCTTTTAACGGAATCCCTTTATGAAGAGCTTTGAGTGTGTTGGTTTATTTCCTTTAATTTCGTTATAATTGCTTGTCTTTTGACAGTACTGGTATTTTAGAGTACTTGACACTTCATCAAGTCTGCAAGTAGTAGACGAAATACACGTATCTGTGAAAAGATAAGCAATTATAACGGAATCAAAAGGATATTAACCAACACACTCAAACTCTTCAGTCAATACCTACCGAAGCCGCCATTAAACCTAATCATTATTTTTAATATGTTTCCTACATAGGTAAACAAAGTCCATCAGCACTCTTTTGAACAAACGATAATGCTGGCGTTGGTGGTGTAGTGGTAAGCGTGACTGTTTTCTCACCCCAATGGGTCTGTGTTCAATCCCAGCCGAGGTCTGTGGGATTTTTCGGAGGAATAAAAATCTCTGGTCACGTCTTCCTTCGGAAGGGAAGTAAAGCCGTTGGTGTGATATCCTACGCAGGTGTGGAAGCTGCCTTCCTGCACATTCCATTGCCGTCAATGGATGGCCGTCGGTGATTGGCACTACTAGATTGCAGAACAGAGACCTACGTGAAATAAAAGGAAGAAAAAGAAGAAGAAGAAGAAACGATGCTCTGAAACATGCTTATTGTTTTGCAAAAAATATAAATTAATATCACATCAAAGTGTATGCACCACAACCGCGTTAAAAATAGCATTCAGGCAGCAAATTTGCGCTGTTGAAATAATTTTTTGCTGTGTAAGTAAGGGTATTGCCGTAGGCGTCAAAGTAAAAACATTAACCACACAGATAATATCAAGAAACTCTTTTGTTCTGCAAAAAATATGCATTTCACATTTTTCTCGCTGCCATTAATGAAAAACATTGAGTCTGTTTTCGTTTATGGCATCGTATACCTTCAGATAGGATTTTTTAAACACAAACTTTCACAAGGTTCCAAGGCTGAAAATAGTAATAGAATAATTGAGTGGCATTAAAATGAGTTGAAACTAAACCTACTTAACTACATCCGGTATAAGGTATCGTTATCGATCTGATCTCAGAATGTGACGCAGTTCGTGCCTTCACTTATCTTTGCACCAAGTGCTCTTGAAACCACTGGAGTCCGTCTGCTAAAAGACGCATCCACGAACAATCTAGCCTACAGTATGTCAAAACAGGTAAATAGCGTTATTTTACAACTTAAACTGCCTAATGACTACAATTCGCTAGCTAAACATATAAAATTTATCATTTGTACATTGATAAGATCACCCAGCAAGGCAAGAGCATCGAAACGTATTTCTCATTACTCACAATCAATCCGCCTTCGGTGACAAAAGTGTGTTAACAGTAACCAGCTTGATAGTTAAATGTGGAACTTCTACGGAAACATTCTGTATAACATTTTTCACTGACATTTTTTTATTAAGTATCCTGTGCAAAGCTTTTTAATAGAACCATGACCGAGATTACAACAATATCTTATCCATCATCTAACAAAAGATATGCAGTAAACGTTGCTAATGGTAACACTACAGAGAGGGAAACCGAGGTAAGATTATTGTGCGTTTAGCTATTTTACAGTACAGTAATTACAGTACTTAGCTCATTTTGATTGACCGGCAGTTTTTAACGTAGCGCTTTTATGATTTCATTTATTTTTCGATACATGATTCTCGTATCACATTGAATGTTCTGACTCAAATTCCGATTATTCTTGGAAATAGATTTGGTTTCAACCGTAAACTAGGCTCTTCTTATTCATCCGCACCCTACACGTGAACGAAGATAAAGAGAACAGGCTTAACCTCACAATTGGATCCCTTCCTGCTCGCACTCGTTTTAAAGAATTATTTAAATGGCCAAATTAAATGTTAATAAGTGCATGTATATTAGGGTGGCTCAAAATATCGATTTTGCTCCACTATGCTCAATCGATTCCAAGGTTCCAGGTTCTTTCAAAATTTTAGTTCATTTAGTTGCAAACTCTTACTGCATTGCACCTTTCAAGTTTATTTAAGAGTACCGTTCCGATTCAAATTTCGGACGATTCAAATTTCGGACACTTTCATTTTTAATTAAATATTACATCCAGTTAGAAACAAAGTAATAATGTTAGATGATCGTGGAGGGCACTAGTCAAAAAAATTTAAAATTTACAAGACATGTGGATCATATTCGACCGAGATAATCAACTTTTAAAAGTGTCCGAAATTCGAGTTTAAGTGTCCGAAATTTGAATCGGCACGGTAGTTTAAGTTTAAGTTTACTATCTGCTCTCACGGGAAATTGTATACATCTTTTCTGAAGAACGCTTTTTGATTTTACTTCAAGGTAATTAGTTATTAATTGATTTCAAACCCTAAACTTTCTGATATGACTAATCGATTGATTTCAAGAGGCAACCCTAAGTATGGGAATTATTCCTTTTAAAAAAAAAACACCCTAATTGATCCATAAAACTCCGGTAAAAATCCAAGAAAAGTGTGAATGATCCATAAAAAATGTCATTTTATTCCATATTTTATGTAAAATTTAGCGACACCGCTAAAAATGTACCGCTCAATTTCTAAAAAAATTAACATTGAAATTGTATGAATTACCAATAAACATATTGCAAATGATGCACAAGACGATTAACAATGAACCAGAAACTAACGAAATTGATCCATAGAAAATCAAGTTTGCGCACTAAAAATATAAGAATCATCCACAAATTTGACATTTTGATCCGTAACCCTTGGAAAATTGCTCCATTACTGCGTAGCTACTCATATTTACTGTCCTGCCCGTGTTATTTTGACGTAGGACTACGTCTGTGATTTCTATATGAGGCTACACTTTGTGAAAACCGAAAAAAGATCATGTATCAAAATTATGAAAGATATTGAACGTAAATAACTCAGCTGCCCTTGACCAATTTCAATAATTTTATCACCAATCGATCAGATATATTTCTACGCATGTGTTAAATTTAAAACTTTATCATTTTTCAAAATGTCACTATTGAAAATTGCACGAATGTGCATCTGTTGCTTTGAAAGTTAAAATTATCACCGATTGCCTGTGAAAAGCGATTTCCCTAACACAGATTTCAAAGTTGAATTTCATCTGGTCTCACCAAACGGCCACCAGTACACAACGAAAGGCTCCCCGCAAGCAGCTAGCTACCAAGGCTGGCCTCAACCGCTGATCGGGTTCAGTTCCAATCACCGTGTGTGGTGGTGTCCGGTCGTCGTCGGCATCAACTGCAGCAGCAGCTGTGCTTTCGGCGCGTGGCGTTGAACTTTGTTCTCCAGTACACAACGAAAGGCTTCCTACAAGCAGTGAGCTGCAGCCCACATGAGCATCCATAGAAGGAGGAAGAAGCCGCACCGCTATTGATCGGGATCAGTAGCTTTTCGTGAGTCACTGTGGGCCATCTATGTCAAGTGCGTCATATTAAAGAGTATAAACAGAGAGAACCCCGCCCAAATTCCTATTCCTACACAAAACACACAAAAAAATAAAATTTAGCCAAGAAGCTTGCATAAGGGCGTATACGCGATGATCAATTCTCTTCATCGATGTTCTCTTTGCATTGCTACAGCTAAACGAAACAATTTTCTAGAATTTATTCGATGCAGAGTTGTAACAAGTTGTATTGGCTATCATAAACAATAGCAAACGCACCGAGTAACGTTAATTCTAGCGAGTTATTAACAAAAGAGAAAATTGACGAAGAGAATCGATCATTGCATTTACGCCCTTATGTATGCTCACTGTCGATTGATTATTTAAGACCACGTAGTCCTACGTCACCATTGCGTACAACCCCATAAGACTGTCCCTTGTAGTTTTTTATTCAGAGGACGGGTAAGAGTCTAGAATAAGCTTCTAAAATAAACTTTTAAAATAAGCTTTCAATGATTCTAAAAAAAAGCGTCCAGAAGAAGCTTCTTAAGAAGATTATTATAGAACTTTCTATAAGCAAAAGTATGTTTTCTGGAATCCTTCTTGAAATTTCTTTATAACTTTTTAGACAATTAGATTCCTTTGAAATTATGTTCGAAATTTTCTATGAAATCCTCAAAATTCTCTTCTATTTTTTTTTTCCACTTCTTCTCCTCAATTTTGTTTTTATTATAACCAGAATAGATTGCTTTGATATTTTTATCGGAATTCCCTTTGAAGTTATTTTTTAATCTTCCTCAGTGTTCCTTTGAAATTCTCCGCAGAAACCACCCTTTAAATTCTGCTTATAGGGGAATTTAAGTTTTATTGTTTTATTGTTGTTTTACATCAATGAAGCCCCAATGATGTTAACCTTATCAACTATCAGGGGGAACGACACTTCAGGATTATCCCATTTTTACCCAAACCTCTCATATAATTTTCAACGTGCACAAAATTTCAATCCATCCTATCTATTCTTTCTATTCCCAACTTATCCCTTCTGCATGCACACAAATTGTCAAGCAAGCCGTGCAGTTTCTCGAAGTTTTCAGGTCGACCGCGAAGCACTCTGCCATACTCACTGTCAGTTTACAACACTCTCCACAACAAACACCACGTATGTCAGCTGACCATGCCGGTAAAAAATCGGTGCGAAAACTAAAAAAAGATGACAGACCATTCGTCTATAATCGGTCTCGGGAGCAAAAAAACTTCATCACGGAGGAGACGGAAACGCACATCCATTTCCTGGACTCAAACCGATCGAATTCGACGGATAAGAGCCCGGGTCTCTGTGTGTTGTAGCATGGAAGTTACCGAACAGGCGCGAAGCAACTGTTGATTTCGTTCCAACTGCTGATTCTAGCCCCGGGAAAAGCCTTACCAATGAAACCCCCTACGACAAGCAGGTGGAAAAGGAATTCAGGTCGTTTTTTCCACTCGGCCCAAGTTTTACTCGTCTCTGCTGCTGGTCAAGGGTTCGGATAAGAAAGAGCTAATGGTGAAGTAAGACACCCACCGGGTGATGTATTTCTGTGCGAGAATATTGCGGATCAAATTCCCGTCCAAATACAGCTGGGAATATTAACTGGAACCTTGTAATCCATCGCCATCACCCGTTCATCTTACTGTGCAGTTTCGACCTTTTCGGCGAGGGGGACAACTCTATCTACGATGCAGAAAAGATTGTGTTTTGCTGTGGCTAGCTGCGCGCACGCTGAGTAGATAGAAAGAAGATTGATGACGATTCTGAAGATTTCCTGCAAAAAGATGATGCGCGATGCAAGTAGATGCGACAAATGAAAGAAGATTTTTCGAAGATTGATTCGCTATTGTGAGATTTGTTGAGCATCTAAACTTGAGATTTAGATGTGTCGCCCCCCTCGCTTTTCGGTGCGGAACCGTTTTCTGCACTTGAGCTGTGAGCTTTGATTATTATAGTTGGGCGGTGTCCCGAGCGGTGTCCATTAATTCCGTTTCGCTAAAAATCAATATGTTTGACCCCCCCCCTCTTTGGAACAAAACGGTACACTGAAAATGACCCCCCTCTATTTATTACGCAACGCTTCATAAACCCCCCTCCCCCGCCTTTTCATTAAATATATTGATGTATGCTTTCGTTTTGTATTTATTTTATTTTTAGGTAATTAATTATATTATTAATATTATCGTTTCAGTAGAAAACCGGAAAATCCCACACGCGCCAATTGAATTTACTCTCGTTCTGTACGTTAAACATAACGTCGGACATAGTGCGCTGTATTCACACATTCACGCTATTCAGCGCACTATGTCCGACGTTATGTTTAACGTACAGAACGAGGGTAAAATCGAATGTCGCGTGTGGGATTTTCCGATGTCCAACTTGAACGACAATATTCAAAACAAAAACAAAAGATCAGCGTACCATCGTGTACCTCCTTTTCAAAAGTTCAAGATAGCAAAAATCTCAATTTATAAAATTAAAACAGATCCATTTTGTAAAGCAAGATTTAGTGATGATAGCCTTCGTTGTCGTTGCCAAAAGCGTCAAAAAAGACCTGTATTTTCAAACTTTACATCAAGAAACGAAAAAAAAACAAAATGTTCTCTTTTTTACGCTACGCAAAGCTTTGCTACTCCTCCCCTATGTATAATTCGTAACGATATAGGTGACCCCCTCTCCCCCTATAAGCGTTACGTAATTCATGGACGCTTCATTGCAGCAAATTTTTCTTCTTTTTACACCTATCCTCTTCGCGTTCAGACTCGTATCCCTCTGAAATTTTTTAACATCCCTCACATCACATCAATTGCCTGATCTATTCCCATCTATTTTTTCTATCCCTGCTCTATTTTCGTCAACACGACACACTCAAAAAAATCCCATCAATTATGTTTTTCCCCGAAAATCCCAAGTAATTACTAGACTGAAAAAATACATCCAAATGAGTGTCGTTCCCCCTGTCAACTATAGTAAAAAAAAAATACATTCAAGTATGGTCATAACATAAAAAAATCATAAAAAATATATATCTTATAGTCAGTTACTCCTTCCGGCGAAAAACAGAAGAAAACTTTCGACGAAGCGCATCACGGGAGAGATGAAAGTCGAAAACAGATGCAACTTTGTTGAATATTCTCTGCAGCCGGAAATCCCACCGTATGCTCCATAATTTGTGTGACGTAGAGGCAGTCTTAGCATAAGGTTGTTACGAAGCGGTCGGGGTTGAACATTCAGGTCAATTTGCCTCAGGATAGCCTCGCAATCTGTCCTTCCTAGCAGGATATCGGCCACGGTTAGGGTTCTGTTTGTGTCTCTTCTAGTCCGGAGAAGTTCTAGGTCGATAAGTTAACAACGACTTTCGTAACTGGGATCGAAACGGATCATTCCAATGCAATCTACGCAACGCAAAACGAAAAAAGCGACGTTGAACAGATTCAACTCTCTCGGCACCGTTGTTGTAGTTTGGGTTCCAAACCGCTGAACAATACTCAAGCGTCGATCAAACAAGCGAACAATAGAGAGATTTTAGGCAGTAGATATCGGTGTTTTTAGCTATCCTAAAAATGAACCCTAAAGTTCTTGACGCCTTATCGACAACATATGCAATGTGTTGCTTGAATGATAGCTGTGCATCCAAGATCACACTCAAGTCTTTCACCTGATTCACGCGTTCGATTGCCGAGCCAAGCAGGCCAAAGCTAAATATTTTCGGTTGTTGTTTTCGTGAGAATGTAATAGCGAAGCATTTGGCTGGGTTCACTACCATTCTGTTTAAACTTCACCAACTAGCGAATACATTCAGCTGCCGTTTAAGAAAGTGACAGTCAGCAATGGAGCGGATTCGTAGGAAGATTTTGAGGTCATCTGCAAATGATAATCGAGGAGCTTCGATGACCAGATGCACGTCGTTGAAATACAGTATAAAAATCAACGGTACAATTAGTACGATCAATCAACGTCCCATGTGGCTTCCCTGAGGTATACCTGTTGTGGCGAAGAACCTAGCCGATCTGCAATCTCCTATGTCAACCTTTAGTTGGCGACCGGTAAGATATGATCGAAACCAACTCAGAAGATTACCGCATACATCGAGCCTGCCGAGTTTAGCAATCGCAATAGCATGGTTCAACTTGTCGAATGCTGCGGATAGGTCTGAATAAATAACGTCCGTTTGAACCCGATCCGACATGCTTTCGATTATATACGATGTGAGACACAGCAGATTGGTCCTTCTATTAGCATTTTCTCAGCGTCACGCATACATATTACGTGTTTGTTTGTTTACATTTTTCTGCTGCTTGCTTTTCTATCCATTCAAATCGACAGAATTGTCAAAAACTTATTGAAAACGTTTCTACAACGTTCCAAACTTCTCAAGTGAAGGCAACCTCTTATTCTTCGGTAACCTTTTCATTTGAACTTGTTAACCAGCTGTTCTATTATCGGCTACTAGAAATCATCCGCATTTTGTAGAGCGTATATTTCATGATAAGAAAATTCTGACATAACTAGAATCGGTAGCATACATTCAGTGAAGTGTTTTGATAGAAAAATTCAGTGAAATTAACGTTTAAATTTTAGTTGCCGTCATTTACTGAAATTCATTTTGAATTCTCATTAGGATTCTCTTTAAGTCCTCCTTAAAATTATTCTGCTATTTATTCTGCTCACGATTCTTATAAAATCTTTTTTGAATCTCCTAGGAATTCAATTCACAACTTCTGTTGGATGGCTGAAAGTCTCCTTAATAAAGATATAAAAAAAAAAACTTCTGTTGAACTGATTTCTTGTAACGTCCCGTGAGAACTCGTAGCGTATTGGAAACAGCTTTAGCTGCAACTAGTTTTTAAATATAAGTTATACAGGGTGGCCACTGAACCGGGAAAACCAGGAATGAACCGGGAATCGTACACAATCGAGAAAAACCTGGAATTTGATTTGAACCTAAAATACATATTTGAAATTTAGATATGTACATGAACACGTAAAAAATGTATTTTAAAACCCAATTTAAATTTTGAATTCTTTAAGAATATTCTAAGCCTGTTATCTCGAATATTTCAATTATAATCTAGAATATTTCGCCAAGTTAGAATTTTTAACTTTCTCTTAGTTCGAGATACCAAAACCTAAGAGTTAGATCCAAAAAATGGCAATCCCCTTAAGCTGGGTTTAGACAGGGCAAGTCAATTGATCAATTCACTTGAATTCAACTGACTTGAACGCGAATTGAACGTGTAAACCATGCCATTCAACTGACTTGATCAACTCACTTGAATTGAAAAAAGTTGAACCAGGCTCAACTTTTCAAGCCAATTGAATTCAATTGAATTGATCATTTGACTTGCTTAGTCTAAACCCAGCTTTAGAGTTTTGGTAAGTTTTCATACCGAAGGTGGTGATATTTTTTAATGATAAAAGCTAGAACCATAGAGGTAACTCTAAGACCAGAACGTCCCAAAGAAACGAGCTCAACTTTTTGGCTCAGCTCTGGTACTATCTTAGGTCCCAAGCTAATCGATTCAGCCCTCGAAACATAGGAAAATCCACTAACCCCTCATTTTATCTGTCAAACTTTCATAGCGAATCAAAACAAACATAGTGTAGTACTGGAATTTATACTAGAATGGGGTACGTTAGTCGCTTTGCTTGGGACCAATAGGCTAGTCAAGTAGTGAGCCAATTTGAAATCGTTAGTTTGTTATTGATTGTTGCTAGAACCTCGTAATTCTTTGTCAGTTTTTGCAATCTCTAAATCTTTTCTATATCAGAAGCTTCTGGAACGCTACTCAGATTTTTTGTAAATAATAATCTAAATTCACTGTGAAATCTACTCTTTGGAACCCTTTAGGAAATGTCTATTAATTCTTTCAAAACCCTTATGAATTCTCGTAGAAATTTCATTCAAACTGTTCAGCAATAGATTCTCATGGAATAATTCAATATACACTGGTAATTCTCCTTCGAATTCTGTTTTTATTAATTGAATGGCCCTAAGTGATCCAGGAGTAGTGTCAGAATTTCTATATCATAATTAAGTTTGGAGTAGAGTTAATTCACTTTGAATCCTCCTCCCGAATTACTTTAGAAAGCTACGTGAAAATTCGTAAGAGTTTCTTAAGAATTCTCTGGACTTCTGCTCATAAGTCTATTGGGATTCACCCATAGTTTTCCCTACAGTTTTCCTGAAATGCTTCTCAAAATTACTGCAACTTATTTTCAAATTTATTTGGGATTGTTCTCTGAATTCCTTTAGAATTATTCCTAGAGACTCTCTAATGGAGAGAAATAATTGCAGATGACTATGACTGAATTGTAGATGACTGATTAAAAGCCTCTAGACATTTATTCAAAAGTTAAGTGTTAAAATCCTTAAGTTTAATTTTAGTCCAAGAGTAATGTTTTTCTTTTTTTAATTTTAAGTCATATTTATATTATTTTTGAACTTTTAATGTCCTAAATTTTGGAAAGCTTGATCATGTGAACTAGCCTCAACATCTTCAAAATTGTATCTTGTGATATTCAAATAAAATCTTTGCCCGGTATCTCAAAAGTCCCATAGGAATTCAGTAGAATTCTATTTTTTTCTAATTATAAAAAATTCTGAGTTTATTCTATCACTGTATAACATTTGGCCATTAACCCGCTCACCCTGTAGTGTTCATAACTCAAAATTGTGAGACAGTAAAAACATTCAAAATTTTGGACTTCGAATATAATTTGACAATCTAATGCGATCTTGGAGAATAAACCATTTTCCATAATCCGTTTAATTTTAATTGACGTGTTTTCCGTTTTTTTTCCTTTTAAAAAAAGACGTAAAATTTTCCCCAGCGACATCTATTGCTGAAATCAACCATGCTTTATCAAATTTTGATATTTATCTAAGACCGGAAAATTCAAATTCTATGTGAATAGCTTCCTTTTGCCAGGCTTTAGCATTCGTTAGTCGTATTGATTTGTTGTAATGAAAGGAGCATGGTGGTTTAGCAGCGATCGATTTTGCTTATTGAGCCTAATATTGTGGATTCAATCCCATTGTTTCGATCATTCCTATATTTTTTAGTGCGCAAACTTGATTTTCTATGGTTCAATTTCATTAGTTTATGGTTTATTGTTGGATCATTTTCAATATGTGTATGGATAGTTCGTACAATTTCAATGCTCATTATTAAGAAACTTAACGGTACATTTTACAATTGTGTTTCTAACTTTTACATAAAATATGTATCATAATGACATTTTGTAAAGATTCACACTTTTTTAGGGTTTTTCACCGGAGTTTTATGGATCATTTGGGTGTCCTTTAAGGAGCGTTTGTCAGATTTGTATGTATCATTTATTATTTTATATGTATATGCAAAAGTTTGTTTGCTCTTTCAGGGCAACACTGCATTTTGCGCTCATATAAATTACTATCGTGAAAGGTTAGTAAAGTAGTAAAAAGTTCACTATTCCCACAATTATTCCCTAATACACTTAAAAGTGCTAGTGAGTTTGGATCAAAATGAGCTCAAATGTTGGGAGAATTATCAAGACCTGATTTTAAATCAATTGATTTTTTTTTCCTTAATTTGTTTTCCGTCGATCTTGTTTTCCGTGCTAAGCACCAATGATACCGACGCCAGAGAGGCAGCTCCCACACCTAGACCCTACCTATCGACCGGGAACCAACGGCTTTACTTCCCTTTCGAAGAAAGGTGTGATCAAAAATGTTATGCCTCAGAACATCCCGGCAGTGCCGACTGGGATTGAACCCAAGCCTGCTGAGGTGAGAGGTAATCACGCATATCACTACACCACCGGCGCCGCTAGGTCGATATTTTGAAGCACCGTAGGTAGATCACCTTTTCGTGGTACGTTACGGGATGTAAGATCTACCACCGATTCCTAGTCCTGACTACTTCAAACTAGGGGAACAGGATTTTTCAGTAATCAAAGGAACACATCTTAGTCCTGTTACTTTTTATGCCTTGTTGATGGTGACAAGACTCGGCTTTGTCCACCGAGGATGATCTTGAAACAAGGAAAAAATGAGTTAGTTAGTCTTCATCTATGTGATTCCTAATCTTCTATTAGTTGTTCCCTAGTTTGAAGTGGTTAAGACTAGGGTTCTGATGCATGGTCTTATCGGTGTCATTCCTTAATTTTGTTGCCAAGGAATTCAATTTTGACTGACAAAGGGGCGCGCCTTTGGAGGGTGTTTCAACACTCCGAAGGGTATAAATAGCGGAACCTTTCAATTAGAGTCGGATCCTTGCGATAAATGCAAGAATGACAACTGTAAAAAAAATCGAATGCTTCATCATTTCTCAATAGTGATGGAGTAATACCATAGAGGTAACTCTAAGACCACTGGGTCCCGAAGAAAATCATTATTATTTTTGGCTCACTCAGTACCAGAACAACGGTCCCAAGCAGTCCCAAGCTATTTCACTCACCCCTGCATGTTCTGCATGAATCCACACACCCCTGATGTTATCTGTCAAACTTTCATAGCGAATCAAAACAAACATAGTGTAGTAATAGAATTTCAACTAGAATAGGGTACGTTAATCGTTTGCTTGGGACCAATAGGCTACTAAAGTGGTGAGCCAATTTAAAATCGTTAGTTTCGTATTGATTGTTGGTAATACGACATATCACTAAACTAAAGACACGGGGTATACTACAATAGATCAAATTACTGGTCGCAGTGGTGTTAGGTCCCGAACAGAGGAAAAAAAAAATGTTTATAATATAATTATAAATCGATTATATCATTTCATTCTAAAATATATATACATCATTACAAAATACACCATACATTTGAAAGTAAATGAATTCAAGAACAAATTTTAATTAGGTTTTATGCATATATTATGTCACGCTCAAAAGGAGGAGGGAGGGTCTAAGATTTTGTGACAAGCAATGCATTAGGTATAGGAAAAATGTCACGATAGGGGGGAGGGGGTAATTTTTTGCTCGATTTAGCGTGACATAATTAATGCATGGGCCCTTATATCGAAAGTAACATTCGCACCGATCCGAGAAAAACATAGTTTTGTTTTGATGACCGAAAAGTTATTCCTATTTCCAATTAAACACATATAAGCTCATAGTGATAGCATTGTTTAACATATTAAGCAGGATTTTAATCATACAAAGCAGATCGCTAGCTTTCATGTTAAAAAATGCGGATTTTTGAGTCAAAAGTTATTATCTGTCGTTTGGTGGCCCAATTATGTTACTGAAGTCAAAATGTATTTACCAGGATATTCGGGAGAATTATCAATCACGTCTCCTTACGTACAGCCCATTCATCATTATAGGATCACCGAAATCATCTTAGCAACAAACAAATCGATTTATTCACTTTCAAAGCTAAACGACGAATGTACACTTTTCACGGGTTTCTCTGCTCTGTTACTTACGACAAACGACATCTCCTTAGAAATCGGGTGACTTAAGTAACATCGAAAAATATTTTGATCGGAAGGTGATTACGTAAAAAAGCAATTTTACTGGTAAATAAATTTAAAAATGAGATGTGATCCTATATTCTGACAGTATAAAGTGTAATAGCAGGAGCATCGAAAGACACTGATAGCTCGGTTTTGTTTACCTTTGTTACTTTCGACGTAATGAAAATTTGCGACGTAATGAAACTATATGTAAAATTTATACAGAGAGTGATTACGACAGTCTCGATATTTGGCAACGTGTTGTTGATGGATTACCAAGGGAAACCCGTAAAAAAATCCAATAAATATACAATGATTTTCATTGTCATTGTAACCTCGATATTTATTGTGGACATTTAAAAAAAATCCAATAAATATACAATGATTTTCATTGTCATTGTAACCTCGATATTTATTGTGGACATTTTTGTTCATCACCAAAAAATCACAACGCAATTTATGGTTCACAACAATGAACATCATGGTATTTGAGAAATTTACAGTAAAAAAAGGGGGGTTGTTAAGCATCTTAACAATATAAAAGTTATTTTTCTCGAACAATTTGATATCATACTAATTTTTATTCTTTGAACATTACATAGTTTAAAATCTAAATTTATTTTTTACAATAAATACTTAATACACACAATACGTATAATAATTTAACAATAAATTTTAATGTACGAAATTCAACGGTAAAAATCATTGTGATTTCGTTGTTTTATCATAATTATTTTTTTTATGCAATCGGTAACGTTGTGTAAATTACACCACTGCAAATAGTGACGCCACTATTTGCATGTACGTTGCGTTTTTTTTTTTTTTTTTTTTTTTACTAATCCAACATTCTGCTCCACCTCTCGCTATACCACATTGAAGACGGAGGACTTTTGACGGGGTGAAAGCAACCGGTGGAAACTAACAATTTCAAATTGGCTCACTACTTGACTAGCCTATTGGTTCCAAGAAAATCGATTAACGTAGCCCATTCTAGTCAAAATTCTAGTACTACACTATGTTTTTTTTGATTCGCTATGAAAATTTGACACATAAAATGAGGGGTTCGTGGATTTTTCTATGCTTCGAGGGGTGCATCGATTAGCTTGAGACCGAAAAGAGTACCAGAGCTGAGCCAAAAAGTTTAGCACTTTTCTTCGGGACCTTTCGGTCTTAGAGTTACCTCTATGGTAAAAGCGTCTCCATTTTATTGCGTAATGTGTGATTAAAATCAGTGAGCGCTCAACTTCCGAGCTGAACATACGCGCTTTTGTTAACGTTCTGTGGAAGTCAAACATAAGCTAGTTACTACCAGTGCCAACTGTGTTTTTTTATTTTTTTTTTCTCTCTCTGCTCATCGCTGAGCCGTTCCGTGTCGCTCCGCGTCCAAACGACTTCGCGATGGGCCGAAGAAACCGGATAACGCCAAAGTGCACAAGTTCTGTGCGACCATATTAGGTATGAAGCAAGGTGAAGTGCTACGGATCCACAACAGTAGAGCCCTGGGTGTTTCATTCGTAAAAGTTGTCGACCTAGATTACAGTCGACGGGAAAAAGTATCCGTTGAGAATCACACTGGAGGAGGGAGCAGTGGAGGTGAGGCTGTACGATTTGTCCGAGGACGTGTCGGACCTAAAAATCGCCAATTTCCTAGGAAGATACGGTGACGTCATCGCAGTACGAGAGCAGTGAAATGGAACCGAAGTTGATTTTCCTGGCATCTCAACCGGTGTTCGTATGGCGAAAATGGTCGTTGAAAGGAACATTGAGTCATGGATTACGATAGACGGGGAGATGACACAAGTGTCGTATTTCGGGCAACGTCAAACTTGCCGACACTGCCGCGAATACATCCACGTAAGAGCTACCTGTGTGCAGAATAAAAAACTGCTCGTGCAGAAGACGTATGCCGATGCCGCAAAGCAGATGAGTCCATCACCTAAGTCTTCACAAACAACGAAGCAAACCGCATCCACTGCGAACCCAACGTACACAATATTAAACTTCGTCACTCCTGGTGCCAACCAAAACAAAACAAACTTGGCAAGTATGCAGCCGCCGAAACAAATTCCCCAACGAAAACAACAGAGGTTGTTACCACCACCGGTCGTCACTAGAAATACTCAGAGGGAGAGATAGGCGGAGAGAATGTTTTGAGCCAAATGAACTGTCAAAATCTGAGCCAATCGAACATTCCAATTAGATTTTTCCGATGATTTATTATTCTTACAGAATAAATTTGAGAGTATTGCAATCGAACAGAAATTCAATCACCTTTATGTTTTGTGTGCTTCTCAAATTCAACTAGTTTTTGGAACCAAAAACAATATTCTAACTCTATTGATTAATTGATCTTCGTTGGTTAATGAACTGCTGCCGAATTGTATTTTGTTTTCTCCGCCTATCTCTTCCTCTGAGTATTTCTATTCGTCACTGATGAAAACTTTCCTACGTTAGCCTCTACCTCAGCTTCGCTTCACCCATCGGATAGCAGGCAGTTGATCCCCTCTACAGGTCAACAGCCCCATGCTAGTGGTGGAGTGGATCGCAAAACTGCTGGTGGTAGGTCCGATGGAAACGAGACAGATTTATCTGTCGGCTCATCCAACTCCAAAAGGCATCTCCGCACTCGTCCACCAGGCAAGAAGCCTCGAGTGGAGAACGACGACGATATGTGAGATGGGAGTAACCGACCGTCCTAATGGCTGAGTTCTTCAGTTATAACCTCGCATCTATCAACATCAACAACATCACGACCGCAACGAAAATCGACGCACTTCGGTCTTTCGTACGAACGCTGTAGCTGGACATCGTTTTCCTTCAGGAGGTGGAGAATGAGCAGCTCTCTCCCTGGCTTCAACGTCGTCTGTAATGTGAATCGAGCGAGGCGGGGAACGGCAATCGCGCTAAAAGGCCACATACAATTCTCGCATGTCGAGAAAAGCCTGGATGGCCGCCTTATTGCTTTGAGGGTGCAAAATACGACTCTCACGTCTACGCACCATCTTTCATCGCACCAGCTTTTCGTGCGGAAAGAGAGAGGTTTTTCAACGGCACGATCGCACGGCACGAGAGGTGACGATGGGACAGCGAGAGCATACCGTCCGATTAGCCTGCTCAACGTCGATCATAAAATTCTTAGCCGTGTGATGAACGATTTTAAATTGGCTCACTACTTGACTAGTCTATTGGTCCCAAGCAAATCGACTAACGTACTCCATTATAGTATAAATTCCAGTACTTCACTATGTTTGTTTTGATTCGCTATGAAAGTTTGACAGATAAAATGAGGGGTTAGTGGATTTTCCTATGTTTCGAGGGGTGAATCGATTAGCTTGGGACTGAAGATAGTATCAGAGCTGAGCCAAAACGTTAAGCTCGTTTCTTCGGGACCTTCTGGTCTTAGAGTTACCTCTATGGTATTATCAAGCCTACGATCCATTCCCAATCCGGTCGAAGTAAACTTTCGGGTTGGAAAGTTTCTCAAATTCACTGGACATAGAGTTTCATTGTGCTTGCCATACAATATAAAAATGCAGGCAATGATCGGCATAGAAAGCTCTCCATTAGTAACTGTGGAAGTGCTTCAAGAGCATTAATTTGAGATCCAGAAAAACGAATGTATGTATGTACACGGCGAATAAGAACGACCCAAATTTGAGTTTAGCTTACTCATAAATCACATGAAGAAGCTCATCGATGAATAAATTTGCCTCATGTTTTTCCAGGTCATTCCAAGTTTTTCCAGCAAAAAAAACCCGGATATGAGTAAGTAACGATTGGATTCACCCAGTCTATCTAGTAGTACACTCCTAGACAGAGTAAAAGTTTCTCAATTTTCCTCATTTTCCGGCCGATTTTTGAGCTTTTCTACCGGAAAGCATGAGGCAAATTTACTCATCGCTGAGTTCCTGTACTTTTGGCGTTTATGAATAAAATGATCTCAAAATTTGGGTCGTTCTCATTCGCCGTGTAGGCCCGAAAAGGGGTATCAAAGCCTTTCTCAATTCATCTCACTTATTTGATTTCTTTTTGGATTACAACTTTATGCGATCAGTAAACTTTTTCATTTAAATTGTGATTTATCGGTGAAAATGATTTACAACAGAATTGAGGTACTATGCCCAATTTAAATCCTCTAATCCTACAGTTCGTCATTCCACAAAATATGTACGTTCCCGAAGTTAGGTGTTGTTTCTTGCCCGAAGCTGAGGTTAAACATCTCAGAAATTCGTTATGATTCGGTTGAAGTTAATCTTTTCAGAACATTACCTTCGTATCGATGATTTCAATACTGAAAGTATGCATTATTCAATATTAATACCAAATAAGGACATCCAAAAATGAAGGATCAGCTTTCCAGCATATGCTTATTAAATAAAAAAAAAAACACACAATGATACATTATGCAATACGGCAATGATGAAAAGCTCCTCCTATAGATATGGAGTATATTTCTTCGATCACATAGTTCAGCTGCAATTTTTGGCAATAATTTACTCCTAATAATGCATGGCCTCTGACCGATAATTCATAACAGCAAAAAATATAAATCAGGAATATATAATTGGATCTTGTTGGACTTTTAATTAATGGAAAAGTGCATCAATCAACAGTGTCGTGAAAAAAACGTGTGGTACATGAATTTTTATGAATAATCTTTGAACTTCCTAATTTTTTTTATTATTAACGATCATGCTGCTACATAGGGAAACAAAACAGTACTATTTACATCTACTTGCTTAGAAAACAGTAAAACAAAACAAGCACGGTACATTGTTAATAATAGTTAATTTATCGAATATTTTCCAGTCCAATGAGTCGCCAACCAAAAACGATACCCGAAATCGACCCGAGTGGTCCAACAAGCTCGAATTTCTTATGTCATGTATTTCGATGTCCGTTGGCCTAGGAAACGTGTGGCGGTTCCCGTTTACCGCGTACGAAAATGGGGGTGGAGCGTTTTTAATTCCCTACCTCATCGTGTTATTTGTCATTGGTACGAAAATTATGCGAAAATAATACAAATACTCAATTAATGCATTTCTTCTCACTCCACACCACGCAGGTCGCCCTTTGTACTACATGGAAATGACTCTGGGACAATTTACAAGCAGAAGTTCGGTGAAAATTTGGGAGATTTCACCGCTCTTCAAAGGTTTCAACAACAAATTCTCGTTCGAGGATTGTTGATCGTCTTAATGATTTTTCTAATATTTATTTTCAGGAATTGGCATTGGACAGCTTGTTGGCACTGCTTCTGTGGTTAGCTACTATGTGTCATTAATTGCAATTACCTTGTATTATATTTTTACATCATTTGCATCGGAGTTACCATGGGCCAAATGTGAAGAATCCTGGGGAAACACCTGTGTAGACTCGGCCACAATCGCCAACGGAATGAAGGATAAGAACATTTCAATAGGACAGAGTGTGAGCAGTTCACAGATATATTTCTTGTAAGTAAGGGTCTGATGGAGGGCATCCTGGAGCCATGGAAAGAATGCATTCATTATTCATCATTTCCATGAATTGAACATTGTATCGGCTCCCTTGGACACACATTAAAGTACGATTCCAAAATATTTGAGCATGTTTCCAAAATTGATAATTGAAAATTATTCAATTAACATTGACCAAACCCCGAAATAAAGCAAAATAATTCCATTGAAGCAAAAAATGCAAGCATTTTTGCAGTCACAAGAAGCAAAAGTATGCTGTATGTTTACGAAATCAGAAAATTAAAAAAAAAAAAACAATATGATTTAGGCTTCCTTTATACTTTCAAGGGCCTCCCTTAGCTCATTCGATAAAGCCGCAGCTGTAAAGAAAAACCATGCTGGAGGCAGCTGGGTTCGATTCCCGGTCCGGTCGAGGAATTTTTCGGGATGGAAAATTTCTCGACTTCCCTGGGCATAAGGTATGATTGTACTTGCCACACGATAATATACGAATGCAAAAATGGTACAGGCTTTTTTTTTCTCTCTACGGGAAAAAACCCACCACAACCAGTAATTTTTCTACAGATTGTGATCCAAACAAAATTATGTAATGCTTAAATCATTGATTGCCAAACTCATAACTTTTTAATGAAAATTCAAAGCAAGTCGTTGTAAAATAAACATCAAAAAACAACAATAGCATTATATTCATGTTTCATTTTTCCCACGTAAACAAGTGAGTATTTTTTATTTTTTTGCCGTGGGACCCACAACATACATATCATATATGTATACTCTTGACAATATTTGAATAGTGGCACGAAGCTAGATCCAGCCAGAAGATCGTAAGACCCTCGTGTTGCTTCAACATAGGAGGCAGACGCTTCTGTAGACACTCCTTGAGGTTGATCTCCCCGTTAACAGTCCCGGCAGTCACGAACGGCGCACTTCGTTTGCCACATGAGCAGATCGCTTGCCAAATCATGTATTTCTTGGCCAAATTTGAAAGTTTCTGCTTCCTTACTTCCTCCGGAACATCATGCTGGGCGGTGAAGAACAGTAGCCCCGGAAGCTGCCGGAGGTCCGCCTTGACGTAAGTCTCATCATCCATGATGAGAAAATGAGGCTTCGTTAGCATATGGTTGTACAGTTTCCGGGCCCGTGACTTTCCCACCGTATTTTGCCGTTCTTCACGATTTGGAGCCTTCTGCACTTTGTACGTATGCAGTTCCTCCCAGGCTCTCTAAATGAAACTCTTGGACAGATTCAACTTTTTGGCCACATCCCTGACCGAAGCATTGGGATTCCGCTTAAACGCTTTCACGACGCGCTTGTGATCCTGATTACTAATAGAACATCCATTCTGATCGCATTTCTCCTTCCGTTCGATGCTCTGAGTTTCGTAGTAACGTTTAATCACACAATTCACCGTTGACTGCATGATTCCGAGTTGTTTTCCGATGTCCCGATGAGGGAGTTGAGGATTTTCCAGGTGCTTGCGCAAAATTAATTCGGGATTTTTAATTAATTGCTTTTCGGGTGACGCCATTTTTTTAAACTTTCGAAAAACTGACAGAGATAAAAATATAGTGTAAACAATACACTCTGAACTACTTCTACCCAAATTTTCAAGAAAAAATACCCAATGGTTAATTTTCAACAGAGTTTTTTTTTTTCCCGTGATGCAATTTGATGTGGGACACCCTTTAAGATGTCCACCGATTCCTAGTCTTGACTACTTCAAACTAGGGGAACACATCTTAGTCCATGTTACTTGTTATGCCTTATGTGTCATTGAATAATTTTGTTGCTAAGGAATCATATTTTGACTGACAAAGGGGCGCGCAGGGTATAAATAGCGGAACCCTTCAATCATAATCGATTCCTTGCAATGAAGGCAAGAATTCCAACTGCATCAAAACCGAATACTGTCTCAATAGTGATGGAGTAATATGACATGCACTAAACTAAGGACACGGAGTAAACAACAATCTAGAATAAACAATACGGATACAACGTAACATGAAAAAATCGCAGGCTTTTTTCGTTGTCCGTTTTATAAACTGAACAGTCGTAAAAACAATAAATTAAATAATAATTCCTGAAATAAAAATAAATAAATTGTAAATATTGAGGACGGTGTCTTCTTGACGCTAAAACAAGGATTTTAAACCACCTCCGACCTTTGAAAGCGTGATATAATTCATGGTTGCCCCTTGGAGAGCATATTCCATCAGTCGCGCAAAACACACACCATCGAAATGGATGATTTTCATCAATAATTTCCTTGGATATTTTTAACCTTTCACCTTGAAATATTTTTAACCATTAACCTTGAATACAATTAAAACATCAATTAGAGTGCAGTTTTTCTTTGATTTTACGCGACTCTTCTTGAATTAAATGACGTAGTATATTTTTGTTCAATGTTAGAACCCCACCTTCCCCCTCGTAGCGTATTTTCCAATACATGGTCTGTCACAAATTATGCAGAACCCCCTCTTAAAATTCTACGTCATTCAGGTATGGCCCATTGTCAATCCAGTCAACGAAAAATTTGTGAATCACCCTTGCTACCATGGAAAGGAGAGTGTTAACTAGTCACTCCGTAACGGAGAAGAATTAAGCACGTAATAAACGGTTTCACAGATATAATTTGACTTGACTCAACAATGCACAGTGCGCTAGATATGAAATCAAGCTTGCAAATGCTAATTACTGTTAAAATGCTTCTTTTTTACATTTCAAGCTTACTGCTTATTGCATATTAGCTTATTGCGTTTCTCACAACTTCTAGAGTGTTCTAGATACACTTCCACAGCTATTAATTCAGAGCTTTCGATGCCTGCCCTATTTTTGCATTAGTATAATTGAGTGGCAAGTACAATGATACTCTTATACCTACGGAAGTCGAGAAATTTTCTAACCCGAAAAATTCCTAGATCGGACCGGGAATCGAATCCAGCCGAGCATGATCTTGCTTTGTAGCTACGCATGAAACATAGAACCTGTCATTTTTGCTTTCAGAGGGTCACAATTTGCTCATTTAGCTGTAATGAGCAATCGCGATCGCGTTATAACTAATCGCTAATGCGCTAATTTGTCTCCTCTTCCTGCATCGGGATGACGTTGTAGCAATTTGATACCTATAGCGGATTGTGGTACATTACCCGAGCAAAGTTAGAGATCAAATTGAAATCAGAATTTGCTGTTATGATGTAACTTACTTTGAATACTCCATTTGATCTCATTTTGGTTGACTTAACGGTTAACACATCAAAAATGAGAGCAAAATTTTACACTGTTGAATCAAACGGAAAACTAATCCTGCTTTCAATGAAATCAATTTGATTACTGATTTTGCATTCATAATGTTTGACTGAATACGGGCCTGGTGCAAATGGTTAGCATCCAAGCTTCTCACGCTGAAAGACTTGAGCTCAAATGTCACTTCGGGTTGGTTGCGAATGACCTAAAATGTGTTAAACAAAACAATTAAACAATAATCGTTAGTTCAACGACAGATAAGCTTAACTTAAATCTTAAACAAGACGTTAACAGCAGAACTTCAAGTTAAGTTGCTTTCATTTAAAATGTCTTGACTGCATAATGAAAGCACAATATGATATCAGACTAATGTCGTGACAATTGAAATCAAAATGAGTATTCATTATGATAGGAACTGCAATCTTTAATATCGATTTGCTTTCATTTTGTTAACCGACTTTGCTCGGGTAGGCACCCCCGGGGTAGAACGCACTTTTTCATTTTATTTTGAGCTTTTCATGACATCAAAATAGTTACGAAAAAACCATGAAAAACACAAGTGAAAGTCAGTTGGTGCGTTTTGCCCAGGGGGTGCGTTATGTACTATTGTCCCCTACAAGTCCTACTTTGAGAATGAAATCAGTTCAGTAAATTCATGTTACAGCAGTTCTGTATTATATCTTTTGAACTAAGCACGTTAGAGACTTGATTCCTTGGACAATGTTATCTCTGAGATAGCATTGAACAAAGTTGCTTGAGGTTGTTCATAAACCACGTGGAGGGATTGTCCATACAAATTTCAAAAAAATATATAGATAATCTAAGCTGGGGGAGGGGATCTAAAACCTCTGAAAATCTGTCTACGTAGTTATGAATAGCCTCTAGACGAGTGATTTTGTAAAACCACAGCAAACCCCAGCAAAGTCTGAGATCAAATTAAAATTTAAATTTGATGTTGTGATTTCGCTGATAATGATTACACAGGTTGCTGTCGTTTTGGTCGTTTTAATGGTTAAAATATCAAAATTGAAAGTAAAAAAAATCTCCGTGTGACATCACATTGAAAACTATTTCTGGTAGCAGTGAGAGCAAACTGAAAACTCAATTTGATATCAATTTTTCCTGTTGATAACAAAACAAGTATTCAATTTGATGTTATGCTAAGGCAATGAAAACAAACCCGCAACAACATATTTTTGAAGAGCAAATCTACAGCAAAATGAAAACAAAACTTGGTATGAAATTTGTCAATTGCGTAAACTAAAATCAAATTATGATTTCAGTTTGATGTTGATATCAACACTTTATTTCAATTTTCTGTCATTTTAATGCTGGACTTTGCTCGGGAAACATGTAGTTTAAATCGCAAAATAGCTACACCGTTTGTGTAATGGTGAGCGTGATAACTTTTCACCCCAAAAAGCCTGGGTTCAATCCCAGTCGGCGCCGCCGGGATTTTCTGAGGTATAAAATCTCTGATCACGCAAGAGAAGTAAAGCCGTTGGTCCCCGGTCTATGATTTGATGGGTCGATAGGTATAGGGTCCAGGTGTAGAAGCTGCCTCCCTGGTATTGATTGCATTGGTACTCAGTACGGAAAACAAGATCGATTCCTAATGTCGGTCTAAGTCTCTCTAATATTGGGCCCATAAATAAATTTCGAAGGAAACATTTTTTGATAATTTTGGGATTTTCTTTTTACTATCGGTTAGGTTTGGGTCAAAGTTTTTCAGAATTTTATGGAATTTTGCCAATAGATAAACTCTATCTATTGTGTGAACGGAAAAAAAAACAATTCATAAAAATCGGGGTGGTTACGTAATTACGTCTTGCTGTATGTAATTTTTGAACAGACCCTTATATACTTTTGTCTGGTACTGCATGAATATTGTAAAGAAAAAATACAAAAAATATGACTACAGTATTCCTTCCATTTAGATGGTGTTGGATACCGTCTACCCATCACTATTTCGCGGCTGTTCACATACCGCCGAGAAACAGCTCTTGGTGGACGGTACCACACAACGCATAAATGGAGGTATTACTGTTTTCTTTCTCCAGAAAATCATGAAAAACTTAATAACGATAAACAATAGGCGTATACTCTCCTCGGTAAAGTTGCTTGTCATAAAATCCTATCTTTTAACAGTTTTAACCTGATTTCAAGACTTACGTTGATACCAACTTTTTATGTACCTAAAAAATCGTGAGTTTCAATCTCAAGGAATGTGTAAGCAATATAAAGGAGATGGATTGCATGAAACATATTTTTTCTGCAATGACTATGGATACCCACTGTTTTCAAAAATCTCTTCGGTGCTACCTTTAAATAACATTTTTCAGAGTTACCTTTTTCGAAACACCCTTAGATATCAAGACCAACAGTTGAAATGGCCTTAACTCCATTTTGTAAACAAACCTTGTAAGGCCATTTTCTTGCAAACCGAAGTCCGCAAAGGCAAACCAACATAATGAACAGGTAGAGGGAAATTCTCCTCTACCCGATTGTGGTTTAGGTTTGCGAATGAAGGTTTCGGTTCGCGAGAAAATATCTTTACAAAATGGAGTTAAGGCCATTTCAATTGTTGGTATTGATATCATTTGAAGCCCCCAGGTGTACAGATAAAGTGTTATTATGGGCCACCATAACTCCACATTGTCATTGGATTTTAGAAACCAGCAAGTCATGAAGCGAATCTACAACGAAAATGTTCATTCTTCTAAAAACCATTGGAGACCAGGAATGAAATCTAGCTGGACATAATTAATAACTAAAACGAAGCATTTCCGAGACTTGGTGTTTTTAGCAATTTTTTCTTTATAATGGGGACTATCTATTGACAGAAGCCGATAATTCGGAAATCAACCGCCACGTTGAAAATTTAATTTTGAAAAAAAAACGAAAAATAGGGTTTTCATTCATTATACATATTTTTATTAATAACCATGTAAGGTAATATGTTTCCCTGATGAATCGCACAATTTTGCACCAAAGTAGATTTCTGTGCTGAACATTTTTTTCCTTGATTTGATTTCCGTCGATCTTGTTTTCCGTGCTGAGCACAATGCTACCGACGCCAGGAAGCCAGCTCCCACACCTGGACCCTACCCCTATCGATCCATCAACTCATGAACCGGAGACCAACAGCGTTACTTACCTTCCGAAGGAAGACGTGATCCGAGATGTTATGCCTCAAAACATCCCGGCGGCGGCGCCTGGGATTGAACCCAGGCCTGCTGGGGTGAGAGGTAATCACGCTTATCCCTACACCACCGGCGTCGCTGTCTGTAAAGTTGCACAGGGTATAATAATTTTATGAAATTGAATCATATTCTGAGAATAGCCCAGCAAACAATTTGAGCTGATTAAAAGCTGAATAAGCTATTTTTTAGCTGAGGAAGCATAATTTTGCCTGAATAAGCTCTTATTCAACTTTAAATGTTTGTTGGGAGTTCTAAGACGCAAACCAAAAATCTATTAGAATGAATTTTAGTTCATTTAGCATATCATCCTCTGTTCATGAACATCGCAACGAATGTTAGAAATTGACCATGCAAGTGATGTAATGATTTTTTGTCTTTTTTATTTCGTGTTCTATCTACGCTTTCGACCAGTACCAGTAAGCTTGTAGAACGACGCACATTGTAGAACATTGTAGAACGACGCACACACTTTCCTCGAATCTCTCCAGCAGAAAAAGCATACGAAGTCGAGTATGCGAGAAAATGAGCGCTTCATATTTGCTTTTAGGCTATCCATATTCAGAAGCATGGAGAGAGCAGTGGAGAAAGCACAGGTCTGATAATCGCAACGTTCGTGGTTCGAGTCAAGTCGGTGGTCTATTCCTATTTTTTCGACATAATTAATTTACCTCACTAATACACTCTACATTTTTCGTTATCCAATTTTCTTGCATTGAACCGCAGCTAGGTATATCGCTGTGTATTCTTGGTTCATGCGGTCTCCACTAACATCCTCTGATGATGAATCCCACATAATTGTAAGCGAATCGTACATCTCCCGGTTCGGTGAAGATAATTCTTAAACGTGAATTTAAAACTTTTAAATTCCAAAAAAAATCGGGGGAATAATACAAAAGAATATTGAATAGAATTATGATCATGCAGTGAATGTTGGTGAGAATTATTAAATATTTATTAGTATTGTTTGGTGAATTCTGAACATTGTCTGTTGCTATGCAACAGTGTGGAAATTTTAGAATATTTTTTTGGATTTCATTAAGAATATAATATAATTCTAAGCCTTCTCGCAAAATATTCGATAGGAATTATCAAAGTAATGGGGTGACATAGACATGGTTTTTCAAAGCAGGTCTTACCTTATTTCAAATATGGCTAATTAATTAGAGTTATATTGTAGAAATAATTTAGCATCCTGTATCAACTAAGCATTAAATTAATTTCCATTCATGATTAATCAAATTTTAACTCAGCATTCAGCCGATCACTTGGCCTCAAATAACCTATCACAACAAATGGAAAATCTCTATTTCGAAGCTTGATTTTGATGAAAACACTTCGCAAAATACATGTAGCTGAAAAGGCATATAAACCATTGCAAAACTGGTAGTTGAATGTGGCCGAATTGTTCGTCAGTTTGGATGATAAATCAGTAAAGATCCGATATCAGCAGAAGATTGTGACGTGTCCCTAATTATTATGAGTTTCCTGTTAAACTGTGGTGTTTCATAAAACTGTTTCACATGAACGAAAAAGGGTCGTCATAAGTCGTTAGGTAAGTGTTAACAGTCCATACAAGTTTTTAAACATGTGTATTAGACTGATGCACAATTTGAAATCTTTACTCCACAGTGCTCAAACGGTTCCAAATTGGGTTCTGATTAGCTTCCCAAAATTTGAACTCATTTGGTAAGAAACTGACTTCGCACAAACCATTTGAAGTTTATATGGAAATTATTATGGGAAAATCAAACTTTTTGATCATTGCATTCTAAATAGGCTTTTTCCATATTGCACTGTTGAACATAGCTATTATGGGATTTTTTCACCTTCAACTTTGCGGAAAATCGTTTTTCAGTCTTGACGCCTGACGCCTAAATAGAAATTAATTGTTTGAGAGATTGATATAGTCATTGACAAAATCAAGCAGCTGTTTTGCGGGCATCACTGTACTATATTCTGCAGTGTTACATAGTAGCCATGATTGGTGTGCTCTATAGTCCATTCTAGGTGCGCGAGTATTGATGGTCGGAAAGTGAGGATAACAACAACAAATCAACACCCCTGGCTGGAACGAACCATAACAACAGGATAACAAACCTCGCACTTGAAAATGGGAACACCATTGTTGCCTGCTGAACAGTTAATTGAGTGTAATCATATGTCGTTTTCGTTTCGAACACCGAAAAAATGCAGGGTGTAGCTATCGGTTGCACCTTTGTTTACAAACAAATGATGATGAGCTGTCAATAACTCGCGCTTATTGCTGCTTACACTACACCGGTGTAGTGTAGCAAAAACGAAAACGACAATAGACACCAGCGACTTAAAGCATTAATGAGCCGGCACCGGTGATGTAATGGTAAGCGTGACTGCTTTCTCACCCCAATGGGTCTGGATTCAGTCCCAGCCGAGGTCGGTGTGATATTAATCTACCTGTGAATTCAATTTACTAAGTGATATAAGATCATCGATCAAACTGATTGAAATATAGGTTTGTTTTTATTTTGAAGAAATGAAAACTTATTGATAACATTTTTTGATTTTGAATCTTGATATCAACCAATATTATTTCAAAACATTCAGATTACTAAATTTTATATCATGATATCAAAATAATAACTATTTTTTTTGTTTTCCTACCGTAGTTATAATAACATATTGATTACTTATTTTGTTTACAATTAAAGAAATTACTAATATCAAAACCCATACATGGATTTTTTATCAAGAAAACATGATTTGTTATCTTTTTGATATCCTTCATCCATATCTCATTTTTGTTATGATTACTGTTAACTCGACCACACGGTAGGCAAATTTGTTATCACGAACGGTTATATCAAAATTTCAAACTTAGTTTTCATTTTTTTTTTTTATTCTCTGCTCGGGATAAGCATTAATTTTATTGAAAAGTGGTCTTCAAAAAAATTTTAGTGAGAGAATTTTGCGCATGCAAAACTATCATTTTTTAAAGCCGTGCGATATGGTGAATTTTTAGATAGATATGAACAACAAAATTGGTAAAAACGATAATAATTTCCATTATAAGGTTATTTGACGACTGGATTTGGATTTTAGTGCAACGTTTTTTTTTCAGGTTCTGGTAGTCTTAATAACAGCAAAAACGGTTTTGCTTCTACGTCCGACGGTTTTAACCAATCTTATAGATTAGAGGCACGTTTTCTTGTTACTGTGCAGTAGTGCCCTACATTTTGTTGGCCACTGCATAGTAACAATAAACCGTGCCTCTAATCCTTTAGAATTTTTAAATATATAGCCGAATCCGTCGGATGATAGAAAAACCATTTTTGCTGTTATTTAGACTGCCAGAACCGAAAAAACGTTGCAAGCAATTTCTATATAAACTTCAAATGGTTTGTGCCAAATCAGTTTCTTCCTAAACGAGTTTCCTAAATTTTGGGGGCTAATCACGACCCAATTTTGAACCGTTTGAGCACTGTGGAGCGAAAATTTCACATTTTGCATCAGTTTAAGGTGTATGGATGATTGTCAAGTTAGACGGTTCTAAAATCCCTTACCCTCCTTGTAGAAGCTGTTTATGGACAGCACATTTTACCAACTAAATCTCAAATAAAACAATTAATAATTTGATTTATGTCTTCCCAGAAAAATTTACATCATTTAACGCGTTTCACCATGGGGAATGAGATATGCTTCGTCACAGGGGAAGAGGGGGAGTGTAAAAATTGTTTTTTTTTAGTTGCGTAATTTGTGAACTGATTCTACATCGTGTTTTTATCTCTCAGAAAAAGTTCAATGAGTTGTAACTTTTGAGAATGTGCATCAAAATTCTTCAAATAGTGGCTGCTGGTAGATCAACTAACTGCTTTTGTTGTGAATAAATTTTAGTCATATTAATAGCTTTTCAAAGATTGACTTCAGTTCATTATACTTCAAGAAACAGGGCAGTCAAATGAGAAGACTTTTACTAGAATGGCTCAAACTTCATATAGACTCATCAAATGAAGCCCAATTCTACTTGTAATTTACTCTGGATTTTTTCTTTAGTTTTTATTGCCTATAATTTAAAATTATCATCAGAATTCTATTGAAATTCTTCTCAGAATGTCTATGAGTTCATTCTCAGAACTTTTTAAATACTACTCAAAATACCCCTAAACCTTATCATACCTTTGTGGAATTCTCTAGGAATGCTCTAACAATTTATTAAATTGCTATTCAGAACCCCTTAAAAATTTCCATAATATCCAATTCTCTTTGATTCAGTGTTGTATTAACCACCCTGCCGTTAATGGTGGGCTAAAGTCAGGGCTTATAATTTGGAGGGGGCCCCGACTCAGAGATATCAATCATAATGTATGTGAAAATATTGGATTGCGACTCTTTAGGGTTGGAGTGAATTAGGCGAGTGAATTAAAATAAGATATTGCCAATCCGTTTATTACAGCTCTTGAAACACCCACTTTGGTGAAGTTTAAATGAATTTTAATTAATTCTGCATTTAAGTTAATTCTGTAATGTTAACGTCTGGTTAAGTTTCGTACTAAGTTTATCCAATGCACCAACACTAGAAAATCATCTCGTGCTGATAGTTAGCCTGAATTGTAATCCAGAAATTGTAATGCTGATTTATTAGATATTTTTCTGTTAATGGTGTCGCAACTTGTTAAAAACTGAGTTTAACTTTTCATCTTAGGTTAAAAATAGCTCTCCTTTTCATTTAAAAAATAGACTCAAAAGATACACACTATGAACTGTCATAAAATTGCTCAAATTAATCATGAAGGTTATGAACATGATTTGTGAATGTCAAAAGCATAAATATGTTGTTGAAAAGGATGACAACATTTGCTGTACAAAATAATTAATAACGTAGGGGAAACAGTCCTATTATTGCGGTACGTTAGAAGCGTTAGGAGCCTATTGTTGTGTATGGAGACCTCCATACACAACCATAGGTTTCTAACGCTTCTAACGTACCGCAATAATAGGACTGTTTCCCTTACATAGGTATGTACTGAAATCGGTTTTCTCAAATGTGAGAATTATCCTCAGGATATTTAATGCAATGATGACCACCAATTGCTCAGGATAGCAGTCATTTTCAAAATTAATTTAAAGTGAAACATTATTTCAGGGATGCTATGAACCAGACTTAATTTATTGTTTGATTAAAAATTGGTTTCAACACTTTTCTTAAAAAAAATTCTCAAGCACGAGAAATCGTTTACGAATATAATTTAGTGAAATTTAATCTACACTCCCGAAGGTAAGTTTTGGGTCACCCAAAAAAATGCATTTTCATGTTCATATCTCTGTCATTTACGTACCATTTTCGTTCTCCTTAGGTCATTTGAAAGGTATTTAATGAAACTTACTTCGTATATAAATGGTTCAAAATATTTTACAGCTTTTGTATACTAAAATTACAACATTTAATGTTACAACATATTTCAAAATTTATACTGAATAATCATGAATGATTCTCTTAGAATTGGGACGGCCAAATTTTGAAATAAAAGGGGTGGTAGACCCTTATTCAACACCCAACGGGCTCCAGTTGACAACATTTGGTGTAAAATTTTGAAAATTTTTAAATCATGGAAATATGTATTCAAGTTTGGGATCAGCCTGCAAACAAAACCTGAAAAAATTTTTTGGTCATTATCATATTTTAAAATTTCATAAATTAAAATTTCATGGCTAATCATATTTTTTAAAATTAAAATTTTCCCTTAACTTACAATAGCGAAACACCATACTGTGGGATGACCCCAAATATTTGGTCGGTTACTTGAATAAATATTCTTATGAATTAAATTTTTCCTCCAAATTTTCAACAAAGTTGCCATGTGTATAGAATAAGGTTTCGACTGTTACTTTCGCTTCATAATTTTACAAAACTAATTCAGAAGACATCAGTTGTGCATCTTCAGAGTAAATTTTGAAAAATGTTATAACTTTGGTCCAGTAGTTAGTATTCAAAATTTGAAAATTATTGCATTTTGTACAGAATGCCACAGAAATTCTTATTTTTGGAATTATCTTTCGAAATGTCGTTCTATTCTTTTCAAAAATCCCTTAATAATTCTTCTGTTTCTTAGACACCTGAAATACTTCTGTAAGTCCCATCGAATGGATTTTTTTTTTAAGTTTTAGTCGTAGTATTCGAATCCTGAATATTACAACAAATTGCAGAAACTTTAATATATTTCATCCCACGGCAAAAAGTCTCTCTACTAAAGGAATAAAAAAGAAGTTTCTTTTTATTTTCTTTTTTCATTTAAAAATTTCGCATTTGCATTTTTGATTAACCTGAATCTATTATTTGTTTTTTTAATTCAAGGATACATACTAAAAAATAATTTTAGAAATAATTTTTACTATCCAATATTCGGTCTAATGAACCATGCAGCCCAATAACGTTCAATCTAGTAACCTTCGAAGAAAATTAATGACTCAACGACTCAAAGGAATGTCCAGTCTCTATGCTACTGGTGGACGCACAATTGTTCCATGGGGTATAGAAAATTTAGACTTGAAGCTTAAGGTGATTCCTTGTAGAGTCCACAAATGGCCGCCACATAGGCTATAAATGCACTTCCACCTCGAATTTTCAATTACACAAATCTCGGAAATTAAAGTTCCGTTTCACTTGAAATTGCTACTGCATGTATGCTACAGCGCAGCAAACGTGGAGTAACAGTTTCGGTGTAGTACATGTCGTGGAAGCTGATATTTGTGCACTTACAGTTTCGAAGTAGTAGCGAGAATAAGGATCTCACAGCGAACCACTTTAATGATATTTACAGATTATTGATCATGCAAATTTTTTAAAAAGGTTTGGAAAATTTGTGATACTGAGTAAGGAGGGAACAGTACCCGCCCTGTCCCCATCTGGCTACGGCTATGGTAAGCTCTACCAAAATTTATCCTACACAGCTAAAAAAAAGTAGTGTAAATTTCCGTTACTATGATGCACATAAATGGAGCGTCATAATCATACAAATTTACATTATAGATCGTGTAAATTTATGAGACATGTCATGCAATATTCCATATATTGTATGCAACTTTCCACCTTTGTTTGCAACATTTCTTGCAAGCTGCTAGTTTACGTGAAAAGGAAGTTTACATGCATGGATGACATCACCAGTAAAATTCAGATTTTTTTTAGTGTGTAGGATTGATTCCCGATCAGATCATTCCGATTTTTCGAAAACATTTACCAAAGCTCGCATGCAGCGACGGAAAATTTAATACAGGTTGGACCACCATAAATGTGATGTAGTCTGTAATTGCCTTAGTTTTTATACTAACATCTACTGCAAGTAAAGTACTAAATCAAATGCTGTCATGAAATGTTCCCTTGTAGAGATATCGTACTAAGAGAGAAAGAAAGCATCGACGACGGCATCGGCGCGCCAGACTGGAAGCTCACACTCTGGCTATTGCTGGCATGGATTATTATCTTCTTGGTGCTCGTGCGTGGTGTGAAAAGCTCCGGGAAGGCTGCCTACTTTTTGGCGATATTTCCCTATGTCGTGATGATAATCATCCTGATTCGTGCACTTACGCTTGAAGGAGCCATCGATGGAGTGATATTCTTCATCAAACCGCAATGGGGCGAATTACTCAATCCAAAGGTAAGTTAACGCATTTAGCCAACTAGAATTAGAATATCAAAATCTAAAGCACGAAAGTTGAGCTAATGCTTCTCGCATCATCGAACCAGGTGTGGAAGGAAGCAGTGGTTCAGTGCTTTTTCTCACTAGCAGTTGGAATGGGACCGGTCATTATGTACTCCTCGTATAATAATTTCAAACACGACTCCTATAGGTAGGTGTACTGGTCCTGTCTAATGACTAAAATGTTTTGTGACTAACATATTCTTTCAGTAATTCTTTGTCATATATTTCATCTACTAGGTATGGTACTCTGCTACTACCCAGTTGTTCTTTTCGCTCTCTGTAGGCATGGGATGTGTTATAATGTTCTCATCTTACAATAATTTTCATCACAATATATATAGGTAAGAAATATCATTTCTTTAACAATACTAATCATTTGTAACAAGTAAATAATTTTAATTTTCACATCAGTTATCATTTGTATTGTTTTTGTTCATATTTTGAATACTGAAATCTGGAACATTAAGCTATTGTCCAGAGATTTTATCCTGATTTATTAAAAACACATAGGAGAAACGCTCATATAGTTGCGGTACGTTAGAAGCGTTAGGTTCCTAAAGTTTGCATGGAGACACAATACACAGCTATAGGAACCTAACGCTTCTAACGTACCGCATCTATAGGAGCGTTTACCCTATCAATCGGATTGGATTTTTTTCAAAAAAGCACACAGCCTAAATCTGTAATATTCAACAACTTTGTTTGCTATGCATGTGTTTTGGACGTCTATACTGCCGTTATACGCATAACTGTCCCATGTTCTATGCAATCCTTATGCACCGTGGGACTCTTATGCGTAGAACGGCAGTATAGACCACATAACAAAAAAAAGTTGATGTATATTACATCAAAACTACTGCACATACGTACGTCATTCCATCGCTTGTGTAGTATTACGTTGTACGATGTACACAGATTTTGTAATATTGTATCTACTTTTTTAAATCACATTAATATTTGATAGGGTAAACGCTCCTATAGTTTCGGTACGTTAGAAGCGTTAGGTTCCTATAGTTTTGTATTGAGTCTCCATGCACAACTATAGGAACCTAACGCTTCTAACGTACCACAACTATAGGAGCGTTTCCCCTATTAATATAAGAAAATATAATAATTTCCCTAAGTATGATTTAGCGATTAGCAATCTTAGTGCCAACCTCTGCAAAGTGCTTTAAGTTTATGAATGTTTAAGAAATTAAATTATTAATTATTTTTCAGAATGTAGGTTACAGAATATGAACCTTGATATAAAAAGACATTACTATAAACACCGTTGTGCAGGGTTTCTTTGAGTAATCATTGGTTAACTCTTCTTAGAGAAAGATGAACGTACCTAGGTAAAAAAAGTTGATTAATCCGATGGGAATTGCCTTTGTCATATATATTCAAATAGTTTACCATTACTGACTACTCACGGGGT
Source organism: Ochlerotatus camptorhynchus (assembly GCF_037179485.1). Classification (NCBI taxonomy): domain Eukaryota; kingdom Metazoa; phylum Arthropoda; class Insecta; order Diptera; family Culicidae; genus Ochlerotatus; species Ochlerotatus camptorhynchus. Next base: position 388,910 of record NW_027041103.1, read on the forward strand.
ATTGAAACAAGAATATTATCGAACTTTCATGAGCCTCGCATTTTTTTTTTCGTTAAAAGTTATGCAATAGGATTAGAAACAAGATGCGGTAGGTCACTTAATTAAATTAAATTATTCTTAATTTAACTTCAGATAAACAAATCATGTGTGCACAAATTCGGACAATTTTGCCGTCAAATTAAAGATACATTCTTCTAAACGAATCAGTTTACCTAATTATTTCATTTTGTCCTACAGTTCCGAAAAATGGCCGGAACATTTCAAACTAAACCACAAGACGTTTGTCTTGCTAAATTTTGATCTTGGGCCCCTGTACAATAGATTTATGTCCTTAACAGAGAGGAAAAAATAGTTTTGTGATGTCCTTGTATTGCTCTCGTTTTGGTGTTTTAATGGTTAATTGTGAGCAAAACATTCCTCATTGCTCTCAATGATAACTAAAGAAGACTCTTTTATGCATGAGTGAGAAAAAATTTGCGAAATTTTTAATTAAAAAATTACAGCAAAATCAAATTAATTCTTTATTTAAAAATCAAAAACTGGAATCAAATTATGTCTTTAAATTATGTGTGATGTTGAAAGCAAACCAAAGTCTTGTTTTCATTTTGCGTTCATTTTTATGCTCGACTTTTTTTTATCTAGTTCGTTTATTTTTAAGGCTCAATCGCGTTAGCTTTACAGAGGCGATAATTCATTATTCTTTGTTTGTAACAAAATTTACTTTATTCTATGTCTAGTCGAAGTTGGGCCGAATGCTCGCGGCTTACTCGAGGTTAGAGGGGTACATTATCGAAGGATAGGAAAAGGGGGAGGAGCTTGGGGGTAGGGTTTCGTTGTCCATCAGAGCGATGTCGCCAGTATGAACGGTAGTGTGGTTCTAGATTCGTCTGGAGTTCGACCGGCTATGGTGACCAGTGGGCGACTATGAGACTCATCGAGACGGGGGACAAGGTAAACAAAAGCTAATAAAGAGATACAAAAGACAAACGAATTAAATTCTTATACTAGACATTTGCAGAAACACATAAATCGACTGCATATAGAAGAGATCTTATACTCGGCTTTGCTTAGGGACTGCTTTAGATTTTCTCTGAATGCCCAAATATTAGTGCATAAATGGGGATAAATTATGTTTTTAATTTTTAACTTTTATTGGGGAGATTTTTAGTCGTAGGCTAGTTCATCTCGATAAATTTTAAGTATAAGTGCAAGAAAACCGTGTACATATACGCGCACCTATACTTATAATTTACCCAAATGAGCAAACGTCAAAAAAATCTGTAGTTGAGATGTCACCCAAGCGAACTCCCAACTTAACAGCACCCCAACAGTAAAACATGATATTTCAATTAATTCTAAGATGCCTTAAGCATCATTTAATATCTGGCTCTATTTTGTAATTGTTTAACCCTAAAAAATATCAATACACATTTCAATTGTATGAACTATGATTGTTCAAATCATACATAAATTAATCACACATACAAAAATCAGTGGATAAGTTTGAGAGGTGTTTGCTTATTTTTGCCCGTTGCAAGCCTAGCTACGATTTGCAAAAATTGGTGGGTCGAACAAAATATCTGCATCAAGATATTGCAATGCTTCACGCAGAGATATGCTTTTTAAATTCATGCCTAATAGCAATTGCATTGATACAAAAATATTCTATTTATCATTATTTCATGTGGAATGTATCGTGAATGTACAAAATGGTTGTAAGATCAATTAAGTGTTCGTTGATTCTACAAACTGTTTTTTTAATGTGACATTTTTTCTACGCGTGGTATTCATAAACGTCAGTTGAGGAAAGATTGAAATTACAAAATATAAAAGCGTTTTTAAATAAACAGATTGCAAAGCTTGTCAAATTCCAATATTTTACTCCAAATGATTGTGTTCAATATAGCACACCAAATCCAAAGAAACCCGGCATGACGGCATTTGAAAGAGGTTGAAAGGTTTTCAACAAACATTTTATAATCAATCCTTTTCAGAGATGCAATGATCGTGACAACACTGGATACTTTTACTAGTTTATTAGGAGGCATAACGATTTTCAGTATCCTGGGAAATCTCGCACACAATCTGGGAATCGAGGATATTTCCAAAGTAGTCAAAAGCGGCACTGGCCTAGCGTTTATCTCGTATCCAGACGCAATCGCAAAATTTGATGTTGTTCCACAGGTAATTTATAAGACATACCACAGAGCCAATAATTATTGAACTTTTTTTTATATATATAATGCAGCTCTTCTCAGTACTGTTCTTCTTCATGTTATTCGTCCTAGGTGTAGGATCGGCAGTCGCTCTACAAAGGTACATTAATTTGAAATTGATACAGTTCTTAATACTCATTCTATAATTTTTATCAGCTCGATAATCACTGCATTTTGGGATTCCTTCCCAAAACAGAAGTATTGGCATATTGCGCTAATTTTATCTTGCGTTGGTTTTTGCACGGGCTTGGTGTACATTACTCCGGTAAGTATTGTTTGTTTCGCCATACATTTTTTTAAGCTTTATTAGTGAGACTATTAGCTTTTTGGCTAGTTCATCTCGTATTTTCATCATACAAAATTCCAATGAAAAAACACGAACCAATCTCCGACTGAATGGTAAAGTTAGAATTTGATATTTTTCGTTGTTATTTCGATCTTTAGGATTTTTGTTCAGGTAGAGGAACTGGGTGTAATACGCGCCAGTGAGGTAATATAACCATCGACCATTTTTCAAGCACTTTTGAAGCAGCAACTTATATGAAAATTTCACTAAATTGTAGATCAGCTGCCCACCAATAAGTTGTAAATGCTGTAGATTATATTATCCCGCGGAGGTGAATCAGCCAAAGGCTGAAAGCCTCATTAATAAAGAAAGCTAGACTAAACTATATTACCCCGCTGGTGCGTTTTACACCTTTTTCCCCTATACTGACTACTCAGAAATATTTGTAGATGCAAGTAAACAAATATAAGTAAGCTCTTTAATGTATCACAACTAATGATACAAGTGTAGCAGCTGTCAGAATCTAGAACGGATTTTGATTTGGATTTGTTCTGTTCTTCAACAGATAAGTGCACCAGTTTTGGCCATAGTTGTTGGCCATACCACAGAAAAACTATTGAATCACAATCTTCGTGCGTTTTGTGTGCGTTATGTAAATGTAACGCGTTGAATAAGATTTGAATCAATAATCTCAACTCAACTTAAGATCTCGCAAGATCAAGTAGATGTTTTTTCTGCTTTATTATTGTGATTATTAGCCGTTGGCTAGTTCATCGAAAACCGTGACAAGCATCAATTTTATAATACGTGCAATCAATTTACGTAGAATAGGGATTAATAATGAAGGTAAGATGGAGAATACTTTCATAGAGCATTGAATAAATTTCGATCGTAAATAATATTAGGTAGGTAGGGTGATTTGGAAGATATAGGGTGATTCGGACCATCAGAAATCACAAGTGTGCATAAAACTTTGTTAAAATCGGCTAATAATCTGTAAATTCAAAGGGTGTCGATAATACCCCCAGTGTAGGTTTTACCTGGATTTCCCCTATTAGAAACTTTTTAGTATTATTTTTAAAAAATGCCTAGTATATATTTTTTCTTGACTTGTTTTCCGTACTGAATACCAATGCTACCGATGTAAGGGGAGCATCTCCCACACCTGGACCCTACCTATCAACCCATCAACTCATGGACCGGGGACCAACGGCTTTACTTCCCTTCCGAAAGAAGGCGTGATCAGAGATTTTATGCCTCAGAACATCCCGGCGGCGCCGACTGGGATTGAACCCAGGACCATTGAAGTGAGAAGCAATCATGCTTACCACAACACCACAGGCGCCGCTGTCTAGTATAATGTCAAAATGATTATTTTGTTATGGCATGGTAATCAATTCTTATGACAAAGGGAACACTTAAAAATACTGAATATTTCTAAGTCATACTTGGAACGTTGCTCAATTTGTAGAAAATTAAGATGCCCTGGGTGACGATCTTGCCAGCATAATCAATCACGATTATAAAATATGTGTCTAATAGTTCGTTCAAACTATAGCTGATATCACGTGTGTCTTGCAATGAGCACTCATTTAGCAAATTTTCATCAGAAATCATATGTATGACTTTTGATATCAAGATAGCCTATATTACATGATATCAACTATAACAGAAAATTCAGTCTGAATGTACTACAATTGTTACACGGACGAGGAATTCGAGTCATAATTGATTCGACTCAATTTTACAAAAAAAAAAGTGGATTTACTCACTAAGTGAGTAGCATTTTCTTCGATTTTCTAGGTAAAACTTCTCAAATATGAGTTAAATCGAAAGAGGTTTCACTCAGTCTGTTAGTGTCAAGCATGGGAAAATCGTTTCATTTTACATTTACTATCCACTCATACGCATACAACATCAGAAACGAGCAGTAGTTCATACGAGCAGCACTGGTTTCGTTCGCATTCTCATTGCTTCTATTTTCTTCGATGAACGCAGAATTGAGCAGAACAGATAGCTGAGAATAACATAATGATTTTGAGTGTAGTAGTGTGAATCATTCCTCACTTATTTTTTAACTCTTTATTTGTTCCAAATTCAAAATAAATTACATTTCATTTTAACCTAGGTGCTCCAGTTACTACAGCCTTAATTGTTATGATATATATCTACACACTTAATCTAGCTCGGTAAAATCTCTAACAGCCGATTACTTCGGCATTCACTTATGCTGATATCTCTGCAAAATATCTGTTTGTTAGCTGATATTTCAGCAAAATGATATTTGTTAGCTGAGTCTCGGCAATTGTTTGACTGAATCTCAGCAAAATCAATTGCAGAATTACTCGGCTGTTGGAATCTCGGCGAAAAAATTTAAGTGTGTAAGTGTTTTACATTGTTCCTACCTTGGCAATTCAGTATTTTAAACAGGTTGCATGTCAGTATAACAATTGAAATCTTAAACCTAAAAACTAAAACTAAATATTATCTAAGTATAAAGGGAATTCAATTTTTGCTTGAAATTATTAATTATTTTGTTGGACATTTGTTCTAAAGTCTCAACAGAAATACCAGGGAGGCAACTTTAAAATCATCTTCAGAACTTTGTTCTGAATCCTTTGAAGTGCTTTTTTCCTGGTAGTGCAACAACTAGGCCATATTGGCACAGCGTAAAGCATGGCCGATCTAAAAACTTGTTTAAATATTAGAAGTTTATTCGTCAGGCAAAGTTTGGATTTCCTGTTTATAGGAGGATACAAACATTTTATATATTTGTTACATTTGGCTTGAATGCCCTCAATGTGATCTTTAAAAGTTAATGTTTGGTCAAGTACTAATCCAAGATATTTCACTTGGTTTGACCAGGAAATTGGAACTCCGTTGATAGTGACTATGTGACTACTACTAGGTTTCAAAAAGGAAGCTCTAGGCTTATGTGGAAATATTATAAGTTGAGTTTTGGAAGCGTTGGGCGAAATCTTCCATTTTTGTAAATAAGAAGAGAAAATATCTAAACTTTTCTGCAGTCTGCTGCAAATAACACGAAGTCTTCTTCCTTTAGCGGAAATGCCTGTGTCATCAGCGAATAAAGATTTGTGGCAACCCTGATTCAAATCAGGGAGGACCGAAGTGAAAATGTTATACAATATAGGCCCAAGAACGCTACCTTGAGGAACTCCTGCTCTAACAGGTAGTCGTTCAGATTTGGAATTTTGTTAATTTACCTTCAGAGTTCTATCAGTTAAATAATTTTGAACTAATTTCATAATAAAGAGTGGAAAATTAAACTTTTTCAATTTTGCAATCAAACCTTCATGCCAAACACTGTCGAATGCTTTTTCTATGTCTAGATGAGCAACTCCAGTTGAGTAGCCTTCAGATTTGTTTGAACGAACTAAATTGGTAACTCTTAAGAGTTGATGAGTAGTTGAATGCCCATGGTGAAATCCAAACTGCTCATCTGCAAAAATTGAGTTCGTATTGATGTGAAGCATCATTCTATTTAAAATTATCTTTTCAAAAAGTTTACTTGTTGAAGAAAGTAAACTTATTGGACGGTAGCTAGAAACTTCAGCTGGATTTTTATCCGGCTTCAAAATTGGAACAACTTTTGCATTTTTCCATTTATCAGGAAAGTATGCCAAATGGAAACATCTGTTAAATAATTTTACCAAGAAAGACAAGGTACTCTCTGGGAGTTTTTTGATGAGGATATAGAAAATTCCATCATCAGCTTTCATATTATGAAACTTTTTAGTTATAGACCTAACTTCGTCCAAATCAGTCCCCCAGGATTCACAAAAATATTTTCCCGAGAGAAAATAACCAGATAATCCCGAGCAACCTGATTCTCAATAGGACTAATAAGACCCAAACTGAAATTATGGGAACTCTCGAATTGCTTAGCAAGTTTATGAGCTTTTTCCAAATTTGTGATCAAAATTTTACCACCTTCTTCTAGCTTACCGGTCGGAAAATAAAAAAAAGTTTCGGTACGTTTTTATTTTTATAAATATATTTGGAAAAATTATCAAAAATCTAAGAAAATTAGTTTCTTCCTTAAAATTACATGTAAAAATATTTTTTCTATCTCATCATGGAAAAAATTGAACTCTCAGCAAAACCGAAAAGTCGATGTTTTGTGGCTTTCTGAGTCCAATTTTATGTCATAATGACTTTAAAAAAATGTTTTTGCCCTTGAATTTTCATGAAAAATTAGAAAAAATGTAATTTTTTTAGATTTGTTATACCTTTTTCCAATATTTTTATAAATATCAAAATGTAATTATTTTTTCGGAGCGGTGAGCTTCAAAATGTTTGTTAGTTTCCAAAAGGCTGGAATTCGGGTCTAATTTAGAAACATTATTTTCAAAAGTTTTGTTCCTCAGGGCAGAGAATCGTTTTTAAATTTGTGTTTTGCAAATCCCGCCAGATAACTTTCATGGTTGGGCAATGAGAAGGCGGATTCACTCGCGAAGGTGGGCGCTATGGAAGGCGACATTTATGATCGACAGATCGCCTATAGTGAATTTTTCTCTATTTATCGTCAGCAGTCACTCGTTAGCTGGCAACATCAATGGAGTGAAGGGAGCTTGGGACGATGGCTACATTCAATTATCCCTAAGGTGTCGAAGTTTGCATGGTTCAAAGGGTTGAACTTGAGTCGAGACTTCATACGCGTGATGTCTCGTCTCATGTCCAATCACTATTGTCTAAACGCTCACTTGTTCCGTGTGGGGTTGGGAGACAGCAATCTCTGTGAATGTGGACAAGGTTACCAGGACGCTGATCACATCCTTTGGTCTTGTGCGGAGTATCGTGGAGTCAGATCACATTTTTATGATTCCCTTCGGGCTCGAGGTAGACAACCTAATGTTCCAGTTCGGGATATTTTGGCTAGACGCGATCTGGAGTTTATGAAACTCATATATGTTTACTTTAAGGATATTAACCTTAGATTGTAAGTTTGATTAACCTTGTGTTTAGTTTGTGTTTTGTACGTCTGGGGTTTTTTTTTTCAATGTTTGTTTTCAAGATGAATAGAAAAAATTTCATGCTTTAAGATTAATTAAATAGTTGTATCGTAAACCACATATAAAACCTCCTTCTTCCCTTTTCCCATCCAAAAAAATGTAAATCTCCACTAACCTCGAGACGACCGCGAGTACTCGGTCCAGTTCCTTTAACTTTAAATATAAGACAGTAATAATGTATAACGCAAAGGATAACTCGGCTCTGTAAAGTGTATTCAATTGAGCCTGTACAAATAAAGTAATTACAAAAAAAAACTTTCATGGCAGGATCGCGTGTTCTTTGATATTGTCTCCTACGGACATTTTTAAGACGGATCGTCGTCTATTATAATTGAATCGAATTTAACCTCGCATTTTGGTACTGAGGCAGCTCTTGCTTCAACTATAGCATAATTAATTTCATCTTTGGTTTGCAAAGGAATGTTTGGATCGAAGTTATATTCCATAAATGTTCGATATTGCTCCCAATCAGCTCTATGGTAACTGAAAGTAGAGCTGTTGGGATTAGAAATTATTTCTTGGGATATTTCAAAATTTACTGGAAGGTGATCAGAACCGAAGTCAGCATGGGTAACCAATGAGCTACAAAGTTGACATGAATCAGTTAAGACCAAATCAATAGTTGATGGATTTATTGCTGAAGAAAAGCATGTTGGGCTGTTTGGATATTGAATAGTGTAATAACCTGCAGAACAAGCATCAAACAGAATATTGCCATTGGAATTACTTTGAGCATTATTCTTTGAGCGGTGTTTTGCATTAAAATCACCAATAATGAAGAATTTAGACCTATGACGGGTAAGTTTCTGAAGGTCACCCTTGAGAAAATTCTTTTGCTGGCCTACGCATTGGAATAGAAAATAGGCAGCTATAAACGTAAGTTGTCCAAATTTTGTTTCAACAGAAACTCCCAAAGTTTCAAAAACTTTGGTTTCAAATGAAGAAATAATTTTATGTTTGATTCGTCTATGAACAATGATGGCAACGCCACCACATGTCCATCAAGACGATCATTTATATAAATGAAATAATGTGCGTCCTTCTTAACCTTATGGTCAGGTTTAAGGAACGTTTCAGTTATAACGGCAATATGCACGTTATGAACTATCAAAAAGTTAAATGAGCTATTATCTTTAAGCGATCGAGCATTCCAATTTAAAATCCATAACTGAATTTCTAAGTCATGACAATATTGTTTGCAAATTTTACTCCAGTTTGAAAAGCATCAAACATGGAGTTAGATTAAAGCATATCAGTAATCATGTCAATTAATGATTTCTGTAAAAATTCCATTTTAGGAGCAGTAATGCTTCCCAAGTCAAAATTTTCAAAATTTCCGTTAGAATTACGTTGGTTAGTATTTTGATCTCTACCCGCTGCAATAGCAGCATAGGTAGCTCCATTAACTCGTTGAACATTGTTAGCAGCGGGGGAGTAGGTATAGATGAAGAATTTGAAGCAGGGGTGATATTTGTACCTACGGGTACGAATGTAGAATTTGTTCCCCACTGACCATTGTTAACAGCAGAGGAATTTGTATCTGGTCGGGAACGTGGAGCGTCTCCTACCTGTCGTTTAGAACGAGATTGTAGTATCGCTTTGCAAATCTTACATTCCCAAAAATTGGATTTGTGATTTTCACCACAATTTGAACATTTAAATTTTTTAAGATCTTCCTTCACAGGACAGTCGTCCTTTGCGTGAGAGGAATCATCACCATTCATGCATTTAGCTGGCATGTAGCAATTTTTAGTTCCGTGACCCCATCCGTGGCACTTACGGCACTGGGTGAGGTTTTAGAAATTTCCTCCAGTCTTCCTGAAGTGCTCCCACTTCACTCGGACATGGAACATAAGACTAGCTTTTTCCATGGTTGTTTAGTTCACTAGACTTGAAGTGAACTAAATAAAAATCATTAAAAACCCCGTTGCGCGAATCGCCAGGACGGGATTTCATTTTCATTTTGATTACTTGGAGTGGAACAACTCCAAGTAATTTTGCCAGGGATTCACCACTAGGCAGACCATTCATGACAACCTTGAACACACGTTCAGTTTTGGTGTCGTACGTAAAAAATTGGTGCTGCTTCTCAGTAAGATACTTGAGAAGACATTTAAATCCATCCAAGGTTTCAGCCAATACACGGCATTCACCCCGACGTCCAATTTGTAGTGAAAACTTAACTTTTACGAAGTTCAAACATGCGAACAGCATGGAAATTGGAAGTGGTTATCACAATAGGGGGAATCTTTTCCTTCTTGGCATTAAGCCGGGAAAGTTTGCTAGAATTTTTCTTGGATGATGGATCATTCTCAGCCGTGAGCAAATCAAATTGATTGCTCAAATTAATTTCATCAGAAGGAAGATCAAGAGTTTGCCCTTTTCTTTTGCGCTTAGGCGCCATGGCGGCAGTAAATTTTTATCCAAATCGACTTCCAAGCAGATTACTATAAGAATCTGAAGGATTGAAGAGGAATTTTCCAAATCGATATCCAAGAAGGATTACCTCGGGTAGGGTCCAAACAAGGATCAAAGAGGAATTAAAGTTGAACAAGGTAGAAATTTTACAAGTTGATAGCTATTTTGTTTCTGTGGTGCTCGCGAGTAGATGAATTTTCCCATGATTGATTAGTATACTCTAAGACTGACTATCATTTCCGTCGATTATCCTCATATTCGAGCTGATTTTTGATGAAAATCTCAGAAATCTACCCCAGTTTGAGAGTAAATTCATCGTCCGTATGGATACCAATTTTAAAAGTCAACAAATCACAGCAATCACTTGAAAAAAAGTTCTACTACCGGGTTGACACGAAGATCGCCACACCACAAAACTTTGTCCTAAACTCGAAAGCTGCTGCTGAAGTGATGTTTATAACAAAACAGTGAGAAGGTAATAAGAACCCTGCTTTCGAAAAAGTTCAAAACTTATAGCGCGTTTCCGGGCATAAAAATAAACTCAAGACTCCAATGACGGCAATGGGATATCGCACCCATTCAAACACTCATGGGTCGAAACCAACGGCTTTACTTCCCTTTCGAAGGAAGACATGACTAGAGACGTTTATGCCTCAGACAAATCCCACCGACCCCGGCTGGGCTTTTATTTATTTATTTATTTATTTATTTGTCAATCAATCAAATCGTACACTACATAATAACATTAGGATTAATGTTCGATGATTTCGCAGGGTTTTAATATATATTTTTAGTTCTGTTGACGGCATATTTAGGTCAATCATTTCACAATGATGATTATAAACAGTCATCATCTGATTTACCGGTCCAAATTTAGCGTAATTGGTACGATGGCGATCTACTGCGAATAAGTGTCCATTGCGTAATTGTCGGGAAGGTACATACAAATTTAATCTTGACAATAGATCAGCTGAGTCAATGCGTTTCGAAATGATCTTGTTAAATACAGAAATCTTTCCGTAATCCCGACGTTCTTTCAATGTAGAGGGGCATAGTGAACAGGTGGGGCATAGTGAACATCCCGTGCACCAGCTTGGACTTTCGACCGTTCGGAACAAATTGGTTGGTGGTAGTATCAACATCATAATGATATTGAACCTACTACCAGTTGATTTGTTTCATGCAGCTGGAGATCCAGAGCCAAACTGCGGGATGCTCACTATGCCCCACCTGCTCAAAATGCCCCTCCTCCCCCTATATGACGGGAGAGGAAAAGCCTATGACTTCATATAACGGGAGAGGAAAAGCCGTCCAACCTAACTTGCGTAGTACATATGAAAAAACTGCTTTTGGATTGACTCTATTGGTTCTTCATGCTTTTTCATATAAGATATAAGGTAACTAAACAACGGTACAATATTCTAATATTGACCTCACATAAGCAACGTAAAGTGATTGTTTTGTATAAGGATCTTAAAACTGGAGACCGAAACGTTTTATAAAATTAAACATACAGCATATTTTCACATTTTTGAAAATTTTCATTACCTAATGTAATACGAAGATTTTGTTTGTTCAGTTTTCTACTGTACGTTATAAGATTACATTTTTTAATATTTAGTTTCAATAAAGTTTTACTACACCATTTGTAAAAAAAAACATGTATTTCATTCTGAAACACATTCATATCGTTATCGCTTCCTATTTCTAACAATTGCTTCATGTCATCAACGTATATACCAAATAACATTGCAAGTTTTATCAAGGCTTTGAAGCATTCTACAGTCTCAATCCAGAACTCTTATAAAACTAAAATTGTTACTTGTTAAATAAGCATTAACGGCGCCGGTGGTGTAGTGGTAAGCGTGATCACCTCTCACCCCAGCAGGCCTGGGTTCAATCCCAGTCGGCGCCACCGGGATGTTCTGAGGCATAACATCTCTGATCAGGCCTTCCTTCGGATGGGAAGTAAAGTCGTTGGTCCCCGGTTCATGAGTTGATGGGTCGATAGGTAGGGTCCAGGTGTGGGAGCTGCCTTCCTGGCACGTCGGTAGCATTGGTGCTCAGCACGGAAAACAAGATCGACGGAAAAAACAAACCAAAGGAAAAAAAAAAATAAGCATTAATGTCCAAAATAAAAAGAAGGGAATCTAGGTGCGAGCCCTGGGGAACCCCTGACGTGACTTGAATTGGCATAAATGTTTTCTCGTTGAATCTTACAATTTGCTGGCAATCTACCAAGTACGATCCAGGTGAGGAGCTTCATCTCAATTCTTATTTTTTTTTTCTAATTTAAAAATCAGCATTGGGATATCAATTCTGTCAAACGCTGTGCTGAAGTCCGTATATAGTGCTTCTACTTGGTTACCTTTATCCATTGCATACAAAGTCCACACATTCCAAAAGTTTGTTGAACGGCCTTCAAAAAAGCCGTGTTGTGCACTAGTTATTCTTCGTTATATTTGGCCAAAAACGTTTTTATTTTTAATTGATTCGATGAGTTTTGGAATGCTCGAAATGATAACAAACCCCCGATAATTTCGAATATCGTATTTTTTACCAGATTTTGAAATGGGTATTGAGTAGATTTTTTTTCCAATTTTTCGGGAATATACCAGATTCAAGTGACATATTAAACAGCCAGAATAAAGAGGTTGTGAGTTCAGTTGCTAAGTAAATAGGTGTGATTCCATCTGGCCCTGAATCTTTAGTGGCGTTCAAATCTCTTAGGTCATTCCAAATATCATGAGCGCAAATGTTATTAGCACAAACAGTCGTTGAAAAGTCAGGAAAATAAGAAATATATTCACAATCTCGATCATTTTCGTGTATGTTTCTTGGAAAAAAAAACTGTCAAAGAGATTACATACATGATCCAATGTCATTTTTGATCGAATGCTGCACGATTACATTTTAGTGTTGACGTAATTGAAGAAGTTTCTTGAACATGATTTAATTTCATTCTAAGTTTTTATGTTATACTCAGACAGTGGCAAAGAAATTGCATCATTAAGTTGATCAAAAATACTCAAATACTTTTCGAGATTATTACGATTGTTATGGGGGTTAGGTTTTTGATAAGTCTTTAGTGAGAATGACACTGATGAAGACTGCACATTACAGTCGAAATACGTATCTGTCATGGATACCAAAATTAATTAACTGGAAACTGGAGGATAACATTTTTGCTGTTTTATTTAAGCATTCCGCTAACAACCAAATTTCATTACTTCATTAAAGATATAATTATTGGACCAAACCGGATATTTGGAGGAATAATTGCGTCGTCTCCTTTCTAATGGGATTAGGTTCCTATAGTTGTGTATTGAGTCTCCATGCACAACTATAGGAACCTAACGCTTCTAACGTACCGCAACTATAGGAGCGTACGTCAAACAAAATTTTATAAAAAACCTCCACTGCACATTCAACATATAGGTACCTGATCCTTCAAAATGGTTTGCCAATTTATTTTTGAATTTATTTTTAATATTATCATTCGTGAACACATTTTCATACTCACAGTCAGTCGTTGGGGTGTTGACTGTCATGCACAAATATGGAATACGCGATTGCTGTGTGAAATGCTTCATGCTTCCATAAAGGAGAAATAGATTTACTTACACAGAAATCTTCATGTATATTCGTTAACAAGAAATTTAGAAAACAATTCTGTTGGTTTTTTACATGGTTTATTCGGTTTTATTCTACAAACGCCATTTTTTTTAAATAAATTGTAATGTTTTGTTTTCACCAACGACTGGCAGAAGAAAACTCACATTATCTGAATCAGGAATAAAATCAGCATTGCGTTGATTGAAATCTCCATAGATATGAATTTTTAATTCAATTGAAATACGATTTCTTCAGCTATTTGGAAGAAGTTTTCATATGGAACTTACAAGCGTAGTCTGGGGCAAAATAGACTGAGGCGAAGGTTTCAACAGCTATATTTGTCTTTACCCACACATACTCAAATTCTTTTACTTTTGATGAGACAATGAGTTATGAAATAAATTTTGAATAAATAGCAATAAGAACTCCACCACCAGACATTCTTTGGGTTTCGAGTAAGTCACGATTATCTCTGAAAACATTAAAATCATTTCCAAAAGTTTCCTCAAATAACTGAAAAAGAGGAACTCAGTATATTTTTATAAATTTCATTCATTTTTTATGCGTTTTTCATTCGATTAAAATTCTGACAATATTCCACAATTTCCCTAGAATGTGTTTCAGATGACATTTTTGTCTAGCGGCGCCGGTGGTGTAGTGGTAAGCGTGATTGCCTCTCACCCCAGCAGGCCTGGGTTCAATCCGAGTCGGTGCCACCAGGATGTGACCATAGTTTATTTATTTATTTATTTATTTATTTTATTTCGTCAACCAACGTAGACTAGTACAATTAATTAATACAGTTTTGTTTTCTTAAATATATATTTATATAAAAAAGTAGTGTCAGCTTTCTTGTCTTTTCTTTTATGAGTTGTTATTTCTTATGGAATAAAAATATTGCTTTAGTTTATGCCGAGACATTGTAAAGTCAATGGTTTCGCAGTGTTTATTGTAAGAGGCCATCATGCGGTTTAATGGCCCATATTTTGCATAATTTGTGCGATGATGTTTTATGGCAAATAAATTTCGATTTCGGAGTTGCCGAGTGGGTGCATGGAAATTTAATTTTGATAAAAGTTCTGTTGAGTCAATTCTCTGCGAAACGATATCATTTACAAATGAAACCATTGCATATTCACGACGCTCTTTTAATGTTTGTATGTTTATAAGCATGCAGCGTGCTTCATATGATGGAAGAAGAAATGAAGTCCAACCTAATTTACGAAGAGCGTATAATAGAAATTGTTTTTGTACTGATTCTAATCTTTCTTCGTGCGTGATTGAAAATGGAGACCATACAATGCTGCAATATTCCAGTATTGACCTCACATAGGCAATATATAGTGTTTTAATTGTGTAAGGGTCCTGAAAGTTATAGCAAAAGCGCTTGATAAAGCCTAGCATGTTATTTGCCCTGTGAATAATTGTATTGTAATGGTCTATGAAAGTTAGCTTAGAGTCTAAGATAATTCCTAAATCCCTAACTCTTTCACATTTGTCTACAGTTTGATTTCCTAATGCAATTGAAATATTTGAAGTTGTTCTTTTTCTACTAAATGATATTAAGTTACATTTTTTTACATTCAATTCTAGTAGACTTTTTTTGCACCATATGTAGAATATGTGTATTTCATTCCGGAATATATTGATGTCTTCTTCATTTCTTATTTCCAAAAAGAGCTTCATGTCGTCGGCATAAATAAGCAATTTAAGTTTTTTGAGAATTTAAGATATGTCGTTTACGTATAGAATAAAAAGGAGAGGTCCCAAATGAGAGCCTTGGGGGACGCCTGAAGTGACTTGAATTGGGCTCGATTTCTTTCCGTTGAATTTAATTATTTGTTGGCGGTTAGTTAAATATGATTCAAGCCATTTCAGGAGCCCTGACTTAATTCCAATTTTTTGCAGTTTAAAGAGTAACATTGGTATGTCAATGCGGTCAAATGCCTTGCTAAAGTCTGTATAGAGAGCTTCTACGTGGTTTCCATTATCCATTGCATTCAATGAATAGTCTATAAATTCAAGTAAGTTGGTCGAGGTCGAACGACCCTTGAAAAAGCCGTGTTGCATGTCAGTAATTCTATTTTTGATTTGGAGAAATAATTTTTCGTTGATAATTGTCTCGAAAAGCTTAGGAATGCAAGAGATAATGGCTATTCCACGATAATTACGTACGTCAGATTTTCGACCAGATTTAAAGATAGGTACTAGAAATGAGGTTTTCCAAATTTTAGGGAAGGTTCCGGATTCCAGGGACATATTAAAAAGCCAAAACAATGGAGCAGTGAGTTCCATTGCTAGACATTTAATAAATACTGGAGGAATTCCGTCAGGTCCAGGACCTTTTGAGGCATCTAAATTTTTTAAAGCCTGCAAAATGTCCTACACTTGAAGTTGATTGAGGCCAATGTCCCTTGAAAATTCTGGATAAAATGCAAAATAATCGCGGTCACGATCTTCTTCAGAAAATGTCGTATAAATTTCTTGAAAAAATTTTGCGAATAGATTACAGTTTTTTTCCGAACTATCACCGACATTTTCGTCCAGATGCATTATTGAAGGAAAATTGTCAGATTTTAATTTCGTTTTTACGTAATTAAAGAAGTTCTTCGGACAGGACTTTATTTCACGTTCAGTTTTTGCATTATATTCTTCAAATGCAGTACTGATAGCTAAATTCAGTTGATCGCATAGATCCAAATAAATTAATAAATTATTACTACTATTGTGTTTTTTATAAATTTTATGTGCTTTTTGCTTCCGATTTTTCAAGTTTTTTATTTGTCTGTTAAACCAGACTGGATTTTGTGTGTTTCTGTTACGTCTTTTTTTCTTCAAAGGTATTTCTTCCGAAATTATTTCTGTTAAAATTTTGTAGAACACGTCTATACCAATTTCGACATTTCCTACATTCCTTAAAATTAATTGCCAATTGACACTGTTTAATTTAAATTTTATTTTTTCGTAGTCTGCTAATTTGTATTCAAAGACTTCTTCGTATTCGCAGTCGTTGGGTCTTTGGTTTTCATGCATAAATAAAGAATATTCGATTGCTGTGTGAAACGCTTCATTTTTCCACAGTGGATTTAATGATTCGGTCACACAGAAATCTTCATAAATATTCGTTAGTAAAAAGTCCAAATAGCAATTTTGTTGGTTTTTGATGTGGTTAATTTGGTTCAGTCCTAAATTAGCAGTTTTGTCAAATATGAACTGCAATGTTTCATTATCCCCAACGACTGGGAGTAAGATACATTCATTTTCAGAGTCCAGAATGAAGTCAGCATGGCGTTGATTAAAGTCTCCATAGATGTGAACTTTAACCTCAGGAGGAAGGTCAGATAGAATTTGTTCAGCACTTAGGAAGAAGGCTTTATAAGTGCTTTTATGAGCATGGTCTGGTGGAAAATACACTGAGGCGAACACGTGCGTTTCACCGGCTATGTGTGATTTCACCCAAATATGCTCAAATTCTGTAAATTTTGGTGTAATGATGAGTTCTGAGTTAAAATTGGTCGCAAGAGCTATAAGGACTCCACCGCCTGACTTCTTCTGAGTTGCATGAAAATTTCTGTCGTCTCTGAATACATTAAAGGCATTTCCAAAGATTTCTTCACTTTTTACGCTTTCGTCCCAGCTTGTTTCAGTTGCCAGAATGACCGAAAAGGATGAGCATAATAAATGTTGATAAATTTCCTTCATTTTAGCTGGGCTTTTCATGCGATTGAAATTTTGACAATAAATCAAAATTTCAGTCGCATTCTGTCTGTGTGAAGAAATTGTTGGAAATACGTCGGTTGATAAAGTATGGTCATTGTTATTATTAGTTACCTCAGTCTCATGCCGAGCATCGTTATATAGAAATAATGAGTCTTCCTCAAGGTGCGTCAGCGGCGTTGAAAATTTACAGGATTGTAAAATTTGAGGGCGGCCTCCCTAGTAGATTGTAGCCGTTGCGTGCGTTCACTGGACAGGAATGTACGGTAGGATTGCAGGTCTGCCAAGGCGTCGTTTCGAGTAATTCCAAGTTCTTCATGGACGTCCAGGAAAATTTCGTGCAGGAGATTTCTGTCTTTTGGTAGTCCTTCAGCTGCTAGCATTAGAATAGCACTGGTTTTGGTGATTCCGCGAATACATGTTGATGATGGCTGGTCATGCAGGAAGGAGAGGTAGGTCCGAACAATGTCCATAATTTTCGGGTCCCTTAGACGGGCCTTCAGGAAGCGTTGGTCGCCAGTTACGGACTGTTCAGTAAGTCTCACTATTGGCGGACGCATGGGGTCCAGAAGAGGAGGGTGTTCTCGCTCAGTTGGTTTTTCAGTTCGATAAGGGTTAATAGTTTCCCCTTTTTCGAAATTAATGAAATTTAGTCCGCTTTCTTTGGGTGGCCGAGAAAATTGTATTCGTGCAGCAGCCAAAAGTTCTTTATCCAAAGGTCATGTCAGTGCTGTTGTAGAGATGGCTGCTTCGGGTCCTGTTGTTGTTGATGTTGTTGTTATTGCTGTTGTTGTTGTTATTGTTGTAGTTGTAGTTGTTGTTGTTGCTGTTGTTGTTGTTGTCGTTGGTGTTGTTGCTGAGGCATAACATCTCTGATCACGCCTTTCTTCGGAAGGGAAGTAAAGCCGTTGGTCCCCGGTTCATGAGTTGATAGGTCGATATGTCCAGGTGTGGGAAGCACGGAAAACAATAAAAAAATAAAAAAGAAGAAATTTTTGTTTGTTTGTGAGAGTTTAGAATATTATTAAAAATATCGGATTTATATATCGGATATACCAGTCACATCCGGTTTGTCATAGTCTGCCTCAGGAAAGTGCGTCAGGTCCATCTCCTGCGAAACGTCGTGATACTCGTCAATTTAGTTCTCAGCCGGATCCGGTACGTCTAGCCTACCTCTGAAGAGAGCATCAGGTTAAGCAGAAACACATTTTCTTCCTGCAAAGGGTGCGTAAATTCCGTTGAAAACACTGGTGGTATTTAGTTTAACTAAACTAAAAAAAAATTGAAAAGAAACATAACTAGAAAAAAAAAATACAAATTTATATGGGTGCCCGGAGTGGATAAGAAGAGACTTTAATTAATTTTACAAAATATTTAATTTTTAATATATTTAACCACATTTTACAACAGTTTTGCCTGTTTATTTACAGGTTTTGAAATGTAGCTAAAAAAAAATTAAAGTAATTTTGATCAAGATTTTCTAATTTGAGTGGATTAAAATTTTTTGGTGAGTAGTTTTTGAATAGTGTAGTTGAGTAGTGTAATTGAGTAGTGCAAAAGGTTGTAACGTACGCAACATATTCACTCACCAGATCAGCTACTCAAATTATAAACTCATGATAAATTATTATAGGGGAAATGGTAGCTTCTGCAATACCTTTACCTATTATAGTCAGAGGGTAAATGAGATCTTAGAGTGTTAATTTTTCATCACAACGATGCTCTGAAAGATGATGCACCTTCATGAAAAAATCAGCCTCCTAGGACTTCGTTTACCCCCTGACGATAATAAGTATAAAGAAGTGCCGAAACCATACTTTCCTCTACACACTTAGATTTTTTGCCGAGATGGGCACCACCGAGCAGCTCGGCAATCTATTTTGTTGGATTTCAGTGAAAAATTTGCCGACATTTAGTTAACAAACGGGAAATTTGCCGAGATCAAACATAATTTAGCTGAGATCTCAGTAAAATAAATGCCGAGCCTGCTCGGTGATGCCAATCTCGGCAAAAAATCTAAGTGTATAGGAGATTTTTCATACTTTCCAAAAATGCGATAGTATTCGTGGGTTAATTTCATTTTCATTAGTTACAGAACAAAAATAAGCAAAAAACGTCGATAATTGCTGGTAGAATGTGTCATATAAGCCCTTAGGCGCTAGAGCAGACATTAAATAACTAAGACAGACAATATTTTAATATATTAATTTCGATATAACATATAAAAAATGATGATAGGGCAATCTTGCCGCGTCCTAGCCTGCTGAGGGTAACATTGGCCACACAAGCTATGGGTTCCACCGGGAAAGTGGCCAGAATGAGAATCTGAAGTAAACTAAAGTCACAATCAATCACAACAAAATCAAATATGTGACCATTTGCACCGGTCATGTTCCGAGTGCTCCCCTGCCAAAATATGCCAAGGAGTCAAAACGTATCACAAAAAAATCAAACACAGACCCACATTTCATTAAGAAATTATCTTACAAAACTTCACTAAATGCGGACTTGATCAATTATGTCGGAAAATAAAATTAGATGGATCAAATCTCACCATATAGGTGGATAAATTCTGGTTTTTTTTATGATGGATTTCTATTTTTAATGGATCTGTTTTTATTGGAAATTTTAATTCATACTTTGGACAGTTCAGACATGTGCTGAAGAAAACGGACATATAATTTATGGTAATACATTACTTAGTTCCGTTTCTTCGATTCATTACTTAAGTATCCTTAAGTTAAGCTATCTGCTATTCAAACTTCGGACTTATGTCTTTGAGGAGATTCAAATTTTGGGCACCCAATTTTGAATATGGGTGTTTAAGCTACGTAGGATAGCAATCACTGTATAATTTCATTTTATTCGTTTTACGTGGATTTACCACGTTATTTTTGAAGTTTCGTGGGGCAATTAATTGACAACCTTTATAACACTTTATAACTGCCCAGTCTGGACAATGCTTAAAACAGTCGTGTCCGAAATATGAATCACATTTTTCCTCAGCGGAAAAAAGTGATTAATATTTCGGACACTTTATTTTTTAATAATGTTGGAAGCGCGTTAATATTTTCGCCAGCAACGTTATCATTCAGGGATGATACTTATATCATTCCTCCTACATACTTTATGTAGCTTTTAAGAGGCGAAGAGAGTTGGTGGGATTGATAAAAATGCCTTCTAGCGAACATTTAGTGTATATATGGAATAAAAAAAAACTTGTTTATAGTAATTCTAAAGTTGATTCACCTTCTGTAACAAACAATTGCACAACCTTAAACAACTCTAAAAACTCAAATATTTGTTTTTCCTTTCTAGGGAGGTCAGTGGATACTGGACCTGGTCGATCATTACGGAGGAACGTTCCTAATCTATGTCTTGGCTATAGTAGAAATGATAGTCATCTTCTGGATATATGGGCTGCAAGACTGGTGCAGTGATTTGGAGTTTATGGTGCAGCGTCGAGTTGGGATTTACTGGCGACTGTGTTGGGGACTAATAACGCCACTTTTCATGATTGCCGTTTTTATCTACTCACTGGTTGAATACAAATGGCCTACATACAGTGGCAAACAATATCCTAATGATGCTTTGATTTGCGGCATTATCGTGTTTGCATTCGGTTTTTCACAAGTGCTAATTTGGGCAACCTGGACTGTGACTGAGGATTCTACACAAACGTCACTGTGGACGAAAATCACGAGCGCAGCTAAACCGAGCTCACAGTGGGGTCCGTCTGCAGAGCACACGCGGAAAGCCTGGTTGAAATACAAAGAAGAAAGTAAAAACAGACGTGAAGATATAATTTATGCCAAAAATCATTCATCGATTGTTAGGAAATTGTATGTGCTATTTGGATTGTACGACGATTTTATTCAACTGGATAATACAAGACTTTGAATTGATTGGGTGAACTGCATAATGATTCACAGATAGGTATCCATGTATAGACTATCAATATAAAATGCAAATATTTATTATATTCAAACAAACGTTGTAAATAAACAAATGTTTTTTTGTAAATTCTCTTTTTATTGAACTACATTATTTAATATTTGTCTATTGTTGGCCAATAATGTATATGGGTCATTTCACCTCAAGTGACCAAGCAATTGCATCGAGCCTCACCGATTTGAACCAAAATTGGTGGATCTACTTATATCGAATTTTGCACTACCATTAAAGATCGGCAGTCTCTAAGAATGTTTTTCGCTCAAGTCAGTTGTTCCGTTTATTGTAAGATGAAGTTTAGAATCTTACATTAGTAAAAGAATAGTACAAAATGTAATGAAAATTGTACTCAGTGTAGTAACACGGATATTATAGCAAAAAGTCCAAACCCCTTCCTGGCTTGAAAACGTAAGCACACAAGAAATTGTCTTGCTCATCTCTCGTGTTTGACACCGTGGTGCGAGCTCGTTTTCCGTTCGAGACTGCATGAAAGGAGGAGAACGCACGCATACGAACAACAACACCGTGGCTGCCGGTTCGGAGAAGAAAAGCGGCAGTGAAAAAAAATCATTATTGGTGGACCGCCATAGTGGCATCTGGCACACCAGGTAGAAAAATTCCGGTACGAGTGCAGAGTGCCGACAAAGTAGACGGGTGGACAGTACAGCCGGCCAAACCACTTCCAACGCTAACCGCCCGTAGAAGACGTGCACACGCACTGGTCACAAAACGGACTCTTGGACAGGAATTCAGCGTAGTCGCAGGTAATTTGCTGCATAAAAGATGGCGACGATGATGCTAACATGTTCGTTTTAATTAGGCATTTTTCAAATCGGCTTGAGCCAGGAACAGTGATCAACCGGTCGCTACACGGACCGCACGGAAAACGACTGAATTGGAACGAGAAAGAAGCGTCCCGATCCGAGGGTGAGTTTCACGGCACAAGTATTGTCTCTGCCGATATTAATAGAAAGCCTTTTCAGGGCGCTTTATTTTTCCACGGTCTCAAGATTCGGGAAGTGCGGGAAGGCCGGCTGACGTCGACGGAATTGGACCACTCGATGGTCAAAGACGGTAGTGCGACGAGGACCGACTACGGAGCTCCGTGTGACGGCAAGCGATTGGACCGCTCGACGGTCAAAGACGGAGGTGAGACGAGGACCAACTACGGAGGCCCGTGTGACGGCGAGCGTTGGTACCGTGCGGCGAGTGACCAACAGGACGTCGGTCTCAGACGGAAGCGTACGACGATCGTTCGTCGAGTTGCCGACTAGACGACGGCGGGAAGCTAGTCAATCGCGAGCCCCGAGGACATGCAGTGAGCTCCTCAGTGGCAACAACGACGGCGAGCAGGAGAACATGTGAGTACGTTCCAATGTACGTAGGGGGCGGAAGGTTTGCGACGCCGAAGAAAGAAAGGAAAAAAGAAGAGTTATGTTGTTTAGCAAGCATTAGACAGGTCCAGGAAGAGTAACAAGAGTAGGAGAAAGAGAGAGAGAGGAGCAGGAGCTAGGAGGGGAAAATATGTGGGCAATGAGAATACACGTTTGTTAACAAGTTATGTTCTCATGATTTTGTTTGATTTGTTGGTGCACATTGCCTTAAGTGTTTGTGATAAGTCCGCCCTATGGTAGCTCTGCTCTACCGCAACCGGGGAACCGTAACACTGGCGCCCAACATAAAAATTTACCATTCTCAATGTACTATCGCGTTTCATTTTACAGTAGGATATCATATCAACATCTAAGCGGTGATAGAACTATAGAAATTAATAATATTTATTTAATATTTTGGCCTGAACGAAAAAAAAAAATGGGTTATTTTCAGCTCAGGAGTGCATAATACGCAATATTTTAGGCAAACAATAAAAAAAAGATCCAACATTATGTGACAAACGGCCAACCCCGGCTCTAGGGACTGACAATTTTTACTAAACACCTATTTTCATATTTAAATATTTCTACAACGAATAAAGATTCAAACATGCTTGGCATGCACAGTTGTACACAGTAGTTTAAAGTAATTGATAGATAAAGGATCATAGCTTACTATAGATATGCAAATCAATTGAATCAACCGCAATGAATTTTTATACATAAAGTCCGAGATGTGCAGCGAGCATTTCTCACTTTGGTTTTTACAACGCAAAAACAAATACAGTTTATTACTAGAATTATTTATTTATTACGTACCTATTACAAGCTCTAACTTTATTATATCTACTGCTTCAAACAGAACTATTTTTTGTCAATTATGTGTAAAGTTATTAGCACATGAGCAGTTCGTGACCAAAACTGTGTATGCCAAGCATGCACAGCTAAAAAAAGTAGTGTAAATTTCCGTAATACTATGATGCACATAAATGGAGCGTCATAAATAATACAAATTTACATTATAAATCGTGTAAATTTATGATACATGTTATGCAATATTCCATATATTGTATGCAACTTTCCACCTTTGTTTGCAACATTCTTGCAAGCTGCTAGTTTACGTTAAAAGGAAGTTTACATGCATGAATGTTTACATCACTAGTAAAATTCAGATTTTTTTAGTGTGTGGATACAAATGACATTGGGTACCCTTATTGAAGCATTTCGAACGTACAATCCAATTCTACTAATATACTAATATAGATGTAAATGTAAATATACTGCATCTGCTATATCTTATGAGCATGTTCATACCCAAACTACACACATGTTCTATAGCAGTTTACAAAACCTTTATATTACTAATTTTGGTTGTAAAGAAGTTTACATAAATCTATGAATTTGTGTACTTGGGTACAGAAAGTTTCTGTCTTCGGCAAAGTTGTTTATGTGACCAAGGTCGTTTGGGGTTGGTGAACATATTAGTTCAGAATTAACTCGCCACGCGGTGCTAGTATACATATTGACTTCCTGATTATACCACGAGATCATTTCTAGCAGGCGTCTCACTTTTGGAATGCCCATTGAATATGGATTAAGTTTGAATAAAATGGATTTAATTTCCTTTGCATCAACCGTTCAGTGGGATGTAAACGTCAAAACAAACCATGCGCATTTACGTAGACACCTATACATACATACATATCGAGGCGAAGATAAACAAGCAAAACAGGAAAATGAAAATCATCGTTTCCGCCCGATTTCTGTGGATTAGAGTAGAGTAAAGAGTTTGGAGACTGCCAACGGAAGTTCCAGGAAGTTTCGACGTTCTCGGCGTTCTCTCCAGTAAATTGCTGCGGACTTTTCTCGTGTTCCCGGTAAAGGAGGTTCCGTACGATTTCGGTAGGAATTTATATGCTGACAACAGATGTTCCAGAAAGTCTCGACAGAGAATTCTCGCATTATCGGCGGAGAAGGTGCCGCACGATTTCGGTGCTGATTACCGATGCTGCTGCAGGAAGTTACCCTCTCAGCGGAGGAGGTTCTGCATGATTTCGAAGACGATTCTAGATGCTGCCCACTAAGGTTCCATAATGTATTTCCTTGTCCTGTCCTGATAAAGATTTCATCCACCAGGACTACGTTTGACTAAATAAATTACAATAACATACAGTCGGGGAATGTTGGCAAGATAGAATGTCGTGTGTTCCTGAGGTGTTTTTTGAGGGTATTTTATTTATTGCTTCGTTTTCGATTCAATCGTACATACTACTCTACCTTTTTTTCTTCTGTTCGGGACCTAACACCACGGCGACCAGTAATTTGATCTATTGTAGTATATCCCCTGTCCTTAGTTTAGTGCATGTCGTATTACTCCATCACTATTGAGAAATGATGAAGTATTCGATTTTTTTTTTACAGTTGTCATTCTTGCATTTATTGCATTTATAAAAAGTAACAAGGACTAAGATGTGTTCCTTGGATTACTGAAACTGATCTCCTTAGTTTCGAGTTTAGACGTGGAACATAGAGAGTAATTTCCTGGAGCAATTGAGGGTATGTACTTGATGTTTCCTCCAAGAAGGTCGGAAATAAAAAGTTGCTGATTCCTTTGTTGCCTTCCATGTAATGTATCGTACACGTATAGAAACCCCCTTCACCTTTTGGCAAATTTCCTTATTAGAGATTTGTAACGATTTTTCTCCTTTAGTTTACTTAAATCTTTGGTTTTTTAGTTAGGTAGGTTCCGATTCTACACATTGTAGTTTCAGTTTTATACCTGTGATCTTGACATTTTTACCTAGGGGATGAGTACTTAAGGGGGTTAGGTTTTGAAAAGTTCTTTAGTGGCAATGACACTGATGAAGACTGCGCATTGTAGTCGAAATACGTATCTGTCATGGATACCAAAATTAATTAAGTGGAATTAAATGGAAGATAACCTTTTTCGCTGTAGGGGGGATTGCGTAGTTTGAATCTAATGAATAGCCTCTGTAACCATTAAACTTTTATGATAAGTAAGGTATGAAACGGAACCCAGATGGGAGCAGCGTATCCTATGAGGCTATGGACTAGAGTGCAGTACAGTGTCCTCTGTACGTAGATATCCGTTAACTGTGTAACGACGAATAACTTCGTCTTCTCGGACAACGAACGGTTGAATATACACGAAATCGGGAATGCTCATGTGCGCAGTATTTCAGAAAGTACGGAGAAATACCGTCGACTCCAGGGCTTTTAGATACGTTAAGATTGGTCACAGCTGTATGAACGTCACCTGACGTGAAGTGCAAAAAGGGGAATTCAAATCGTATTCTTGACTATCGTTGACACTAGACGAAAGAAGGTGCCTCTTCGGGTAAAGTTGCGGTTACTCCATCTAGAATAACTGTGTTGGGAACGTGAGTGTACTTCCTTTGCGACTTCATGAATTTCCAGAACGACGGGTTTTGTCTCAGATTTGACTGTGTTCGCTGAACATATTCTTCGTAGCTCACGGCCAGTAGTATGTTTTACTGAGTGAGTATCGATTGAACAGACAATATTTCGGCTATCCTCGGATTTAGCATTGACAAATCGCTTGCGGATCTTTCGGAGTTTGTTGCATAGGTTACGTAGTCCTGCATTCCACCATGATTTCCACACGGAGGAACAAACTTGTAGAAGATTTCGTAAAGTTTTTCGTAGAACTAGATCGTAATAACGTCCACTGAATCACCGTTCAGGACCAGAGAACATTTTACTGTTTTAAGTATGTGATCTAAAGCGGCGAGGTTACAGACAAATCCAATACTGCTGGAGCATAATGACGATCGGTCACATTAAAGTCAACGTCGAGGCTTAGAACGAATGGCTTACGATGTACATCAACATTAAGAAGTGAAATCTCTGGTTTGAAGATATAAAAAACGACTGGAGCCGTAGTGAATCCCAAATCAAGCAGCCTTCCATTTGTGTTTACATATGAATTGACCTAAATTAGCCACATGAGTGTTATAATGGTATCAAAAATGCGAAAATGTGAAATTTCGATGGCGTTTTCTTGCGTTCTTGCGCACGAGGTTTCGCACGGTTTCAGTGGTTTTTTTTTCAAGAAATTTCAAGGAAATTTTCTCGCGTTCACGATGAGGAAGCTTCTACATGATTTCAGTGGAGATTTTCGAACGGTTCCAGGAAATTTCAACGGATTTTGCCGCGTTCTCGGTCGAGGAGCTTCTGGAATAATTTTCTCGAATCAGGAGTGTGGATTTGAGATAACCCGAGGAGAATAATAAAATAGGACAAAACCTTTCATGCATGCATGCATGTATTGGAAAGAGCTTTCACTGTCACAAGCAACAAAAAATGTACTGAGAAAATGCAAATGCATTTATTTTTTTATAAGAAATGCACCACAAGTTGTCTACCCCTAGCCTTCCGTCTTCGGCAATGTTGTTCATGTGACCAAGGTCATTTGGTTGGTGAACATTCAGTGTTGGCGTGTCAACGCCAGCGTGCCGCTACTGTGATCAGACAGCAGCTCAGTTTCGACTATTGCGCATGACATCGCGATGCGCAATAGGCGTGACAGATATTCACAGCGATGACAGGTTTGGTACTCAGGTATTGGTGAGTAGAATAGAGGAATGATTTGGCAAAAGAGATGATTCAGAGCAAACATGGGAGAGTGGGAGAGGAATTGGACTGATAACAGGATTGATAGGAGAATGAGTAAACAAATAATCTAGACAAAAAAAGTAGAAGGCAAGTGAAAGAACACTGGTTGCAGAAAGTAATTACTAAATATACTACTGAATTATTATCCTAAATATCTAAATTCCTTAGTGCTTATTTCTAAAATTTTCAGGACCATTCTCTGCTTAATCGTCAAGCAGTTCAGTTCGGTGTTAGCTCGGTCTCTCGAGTTGTTTGAAGAGTTCGTGGCGATAGTGTTCGCGCTCTCTCTTTCGCGGTTTGTCGTACGCGTGTGTGTGCCCCGAAATGGGGAAGCATCGGTCGCGAAGCCCGGCGAAGGTCCAGAACCCCGGTGAAGGAAGCTCCGGTGTGCCTACCTCAAACAAGTTTGCTGTTCTCCCCATGGATGGGAATATCCAGCCAGCTGTGTTGGAAAAACGCAGCAAGAAGAGGGAGAAGAATCGAGGCCAGCCCGACTGCGACGAACGCCAGCGACATCGGTGATTTCGGCGACGCCATCGGCAACGAAAATTTTGCCGGCCCGAGTGCGGCAAAAGTGAAGCTACCTCCATTGGTAGTGAAAAATGCCCATCTTAATGAGCTCATCGCAGATCTAGCGACGCTGGGCGTTAAAGCCGAATACAAGTTGGGCAGAGTCGGCACCAAGGTGGTGCTCCGTACCAAAGCGGAGTATGACTTGGTCGTCACCCAC
Source organism: Ochlerotatus camptorhynchus (assembly GCF_037179485.1). Lineage (NCBI taxonomy): Eukaryota > Metazoa > Arthropoda > Insecta > Diptera > Culicidae > Ochlerotatus > Ochlerotatus camptorhynchus. The sequence continues at coordinate 416,905 of NW_027041103.1, forward strand.
CTGAGGACTTCCAAGGTGGAATTCTTCACCCACGACATTCCCGGTGAGAAGCCATTCAAGGTCGTCATTAGGGGCCTACCAAACTTCGACCCGAAGTTTATCGAAGCTGAAATCAGAGACCGGTACAAGCTGGCCCCAAGTGCCGTCTATCGGATGACAAGGAAGGACGAAAATGTGAAGGCGTATCCGGATAGCCTTTTCCTGGTACACTTCCAGAAGAGAACGGTGACGCTCAACGCGCTGAAAGCCATCCGCTCCATCAATTCCATCATCGCTGGGAGCCATACCGTGGTGGCCATCGTGATGTGACTCAGTGCCAACGGTGTCTGAACTTCGGTCACGGCACCCGCAACTGCAACATTAAGCCACGCTGTGGCAATTGCGCTCAAGACCACGCCACTTCCGACTGCCCTGCGGATGGAGCCGTGGCGTTAAAATGCGTCAACTGTGGTGGTGCTCACCAAGGTTCCGACAGACAGTGCTCCAAACGCGAGCACTTCAAACGCATCCGAAAACAGGCGGCAACTAACAACCAACCAGGACGCAAGAAGGACAAAGTCCCGGCATTTCGGACGGAGGATTTCCCGCCTCTTCGTGCTCCTCAGCAAAGGCAAGCGAATTCGCGGGTGCATTCCGGTCAAGCAACTTCTGGTGATTCTGCTGGCCAAAGCTCTCCATCCCCCCCTGGAGTCTGGAGACAACCACCAGCGCAAAACAACAACCCCGATCTGTTTTCAGCGGATGAACTGATGGAAATTTTCGTCAACATGACCGGTGCTCTACGTAAGTGCCGCAATAAGCCCGAACAGATCCAAGTGCTCGGTAAGTTCATCATCCAGTATGGTGTCTAAACCGCTAACCATCGCTACCTGGAACGCTTGCTCTGTAAGAGCAAAACAGATTGAGCTTGCCGACTTCCTCCGCAAGCATAGCATCGACGTGGTTCTTCTAACCGAGACCCACCTAAAGTCCGGTGACAGCTTCTGGTTGCCTGACCACAACATTATCCGGCTTGATCGCACCAGCTCCAGGGGGAGGGGGGGGGTGGTGTAGCGGTCATCGTCAGAAAGGGAATCAAGTTTTGCACTCTGCCCCACATCCGCACTTCTATCATCGAGGCCATTAGTGTGGAGGTGGAATCACCAACTGGAAACGACCGGTTCATCGCTGTTTACTGCCCACGCCAGTGTACCGCAAGCAACGGATTAGGAATCCAATTCAAGAAGGACCTGACCGCCATCACCCGTACTAGCTCCCGATTCATCGTTGGGGGTGACCTGAATGCCCACCATGAAGCTTGGCGGAACTACCAGAGGAACCGGAACGGATGTCTATTGTTCGACCACGCATAACATGGACTGTACACTGTGCAATTTCCGGACGAACTAACTTTCATCTCTCCGGCGGGAAATCCCTCCACGCTGGACTTTTTCCTGTCAAACATCGGACTATCCAAGCCGGAGGCGCACAACGATCTCAGCTCCGACCACCAACCAGTGGTGACTGAAGTCGGTGTCAACGTGGTTCCTGCTAGAAGCTGCCTGCGTAAACACTACCACCATGTCAACTGGGTGCAGTACGGACGAATGGTGGACAGCAACATCGATGAAAATCCACCGCTCGATACCGTAGATGAAATCGACCGGGCGTTGGAAGGACTCCAACAGGCCATATCCGAGGCTGACGAGACATGCGTTCGACAAGTTCCTGTGAGGGGTAAGTTTGTTGCTATTAATTCCCACACTCAATTATTGATTTGATTGATAAATGTGCGCAGACGCCAGTTTCAGAGGACTGGAGACCTGGGCAAAAAACTTGATATGGCCGATCTGAACAGGCAGATTGCTTCCAGAATGGACTCACTCCGAAATGAAAGTTTCGGGCGTGTTGTCCAGAATCTGGACGACCGCTCCAGACCATTCTGGAAGCTAGCCAAGGTCCTGAAAACTCATCCCAAACCCGTTGCACCTCTCAGAGTCGAAAATGATGACGATCGGCTTTTAATCACCCCACAGGAGAAAGCAAATGCGATCGGCAAGCATGTCGCTTCATCGCATTTGCTTGGCTCGACTATCCAAAGTACGCTCGATGATCAGGTTGCACAATGCGTTCAAAACCTAGATGCCTCCCCTTGTGTCGTGCCTCTGGCGGATATGATTACAGCACAACAAATTTGCTCAGCGCTGAAATGCATCAAGAACATGAAGGCTCCCGGGTTCGACGGTATATTCAACTTGATTTTGAAGAGACTCAGCATGAAAGTGCAGTATCTTCTAACCGCTATCTTCAACATATGTTTGGAACTACACTACTTTCCAAGCACCTGGAAAGTAGCAAAAATCATACCAATCCGCAAACTCGATAAGGATCCAACATTGTCTTCAAGCTACAGACCAATCAGCCTCCTTTCAGCGCTGAGCAAATTGTTCGAGAAACTCATTCTCAATCGTTTGCTCAAGTTTGTGGAGTAAAGCAACATTCTCCTTCCGGAACAGTTTGGATTCTGAAAGGGGCACTCTACCAATCATCAGCTAGTACGGGTGATGGATAACATCCGAAGTAACAAAGCTGTATCCAAGTCCACAGCCATGGCCTTGTTAGACGTTGAAAAGGCGTTTGACAATTTTTGGCATGACGGACTTGTGTACAAGCTTTGTAACTTCAACTTCCCATTACATCTGGTTAAAATCACCCGTAACTAACTCCAGCAAAGGTCGTTTAAGGTATTGTTGAATGGTTGTCTTTCAGACACGTTTTCCATCCCAGCAGGAGTCCCGCAAGGCAGTCTGCTGGGCCCCTTGCTTTACAGCATTTACACTTCCGACATTCCTCCCCTCGGTGACGGTTGCGTGTTTTTCCTGTTCGCAGCTGATACCGCAATAGCCGTCAAAGGAAGGATGCCTCGCGAAATAACGAACAAACTTCAACGATGCCTTAACGCCTTTGCTGATTATGCCACCACGTGGAAAATCAAAATCAATGCCTCCAAAACACAAGCGATCATGTTCCTCCATCGGCAATCGCCCAAACTAAAACCGGCTCCCTCTTGTACTGTAATCATGGATGGCACAAGGGTTGAGTGGTCCGCCGAAGTAACCTATCTCGGGATGTTGTTTGACGAAAAGCTCCTCTTCCGTGCGCATGTAAAGAAAACTGTAGTCAAGTGTTCTGCCTTGGTTAGGTGTCTGTATCCGCTGATTTGCCGCAGATCCCGCCTATTATAGTACGGTGAATTAGTACGGCAAAGAAGAGGTATAGACATACCATCAGGCAAACAAAACACATAGTACGGGACTAAACGTAAGTTTATGCATGAAAATATGTTAAAAAATAAACAGCATAACACACAGAAGCAAATGATTTAGTTCTTGGTTTAACTGCTAGATAACTGTTAAAATAAAGCATATTCTTTTTAGGATAATAATAATCTTCCGGACAGTAAATCAACCCCAGTACCGGTCGTTTTATTCGCGGGATTATTATTGCGGAATTTCCAGAAAAGTTGGCAATTTTCCAACATTCAGAATTAGCTCAACACGTGGCGCTAGTATACATATTGATTTCCTGAATCTGCTGTTTATGGCACGAGATCTTGCCTAGCAACGAAGTTCCTTTTTTTCTCTGTTCGAGACCTAACACCACTGCGACTAGTAACACCGACAAACCGACATGATACTTGATTCTGACTTATGTCCGAAAATCGTAAACGGCCGATTTAAATGTGCAGTGATCCGAACTGTCAAAACCATAGGATTTATTGATCTGGATAAAAATAATTTGTCCAGAATAGATCAGACACGAATCAATTCGTAACTTTTGCATGCGGGTTCATGGCTTAGCTAAATATTTCCCGTGAACACGGAGCCAGATGTCAGTAGTGTGCTTTGGTCATAAATGTTGTTGTTTTTGCTATGGTCATTCATGTCGGTTTGTCGGTGCTAGTAATTTGATCTATTGTAGTATATCCCGTGTGCTTAGTTTAGTGTATGTCGTATTACTCCATCACTATTCATCGCAAGGATCCAACTCTAATTAAAAGGTAACGCTATTAATACCCTTCGGAGTGTTGAAACACCCTCCAAAGGCGCGCCTCTTTTTCAGTCAAAATTGGATTCCTTAGCAACAAAATTAAGGAATGACACCGATAATGACCATGCATCAGAACTCTAGTCTTAACCACTTCAACCTAGGGAACAACGAATATAAGATTAGGAATCACATAGATCAAGACTAACTAACTCATTTTTTCCGTGTTTCAAGATCATCCTCGGTCCAAGCAACCCGAGGACTTATCACTATTAACAATGCATAAAAAGTAACAAGGACTAAGATGTGTTCCTTTGATTACTGATAAATCATTTTCCCCTAGTTTGAAGTAGTCAGGACTAGGAATCGGTGGTAGATCTTACATCCCGTAACGTACCACGAAACGGTGATCAACCCACGTTAGGGGGCAACGGGTTCCTATATTCGGTAAAGTTGTTCAGAAGAGCAAACCCTTCCCTTTCGGAAGTTTAACAGATTAGTCCAGAATTCACTCATAACGCGGCGCTAGTATACATATTGACTTCCTGAATCTGCTTTATTATGTCCTAGCGATAAACTTTCCGTCTTCGGCAAAGTTGTTCATGTGACCAAGGTTATTTTTGTTGGTGAAAAGATTTGTTAAGAATTCACTCACCACGTTCCTGAATCTGCTGTATCTGAATGTAAATCTGGACGTTCTCATCACAGGCCCAGCTTCAAAGTTCAAACGAACCAATCCGAGAAGATTGGAGGGTTTCCAGCAAAAAGGTCAGATTCAGGACTGACTTTCTCAGTGGTACTGAAACCAGCCCACTTTTTGCATGATGTTCTCAAAAACCTTTTTTTTTGTACTCATTCAGAAGTTCAGAAGTTCTAGTAGAAGCTATGAAATTCGATCGGCAATGGTCAAATTAATGGACCCCTTTGTAACTAAGAGCTCTAATAGTTTTCAACAGTGCTAAATTTTTGCGTATTCTTATGAACATCGCATTTTATTATAAACATCCATTATGGCGGCCAAATCCAATATGGCTGCTAAACATTTCGGTTACGCCAAACGAAAGCCCTAGCTTTTCCCTTTTCAGTGGTCAGTGGAATAACGAACTTTTCACTCTCGGAGCACTTAATATTACATGACATGTTTGTTTACGCCTCATCCTTTATGTGAAAGATGGACGTGGATGGACTCCGTCACGTGTAAAATTAGTTATTTCTAAGTGTGTAATTATGATGATATTGTTCAAGAAAATCCAAGTTTTCCGGATGTTGTAATAGATCTTTTACAACATCCGGAAAACTCGGATTTTCTCGTCGATTTTTTTCGTCGTGCTAGTAATTTGAAAATTAGTAATCAAATCAAGCGTGATCTTGTGCTTTGGTGAGATTTGATTTTTGATATTTTTCCAACACTGGTTTGCTATATAAAAGACTTTTTGCAGCTTGCGTTTCAATAAATAGCAGCCAAGTTCAAGGAATGTGAATCAATTCTATTTTTGTATTTGAATATTGCGGGGTTTTCATCAAACTACATACGTAGCATTACGTTGCTATTTATTTCAAAGAATCAATTCAATTCGACCTTCGTATCAACGAAGTTATTGATGGTAACTGGGTCTTGGGTGTTACGTACGTACGGGGTACGTGGCATGAAGATGGGTAATTATGGTGTTTTGTATCATTCTCCCAGTTCTAGTGACCAGCGTTTTGTTGAAGGATTAGAGAACTGGCTCGAGACATTCCTTGACTTCAGTAAATTTAATATATTAGCTGGTGATTTTAATATTTATTGGCGTGACAACTATAATTGGAATCATTTGAAGCGCTTAGCTGATTTTTTCAATTTAAAGCAAACGGTATTTTCAGGCAAGGTAGAAGTTTAATTGACCACGTATATTCCAATTTTGATTCAATTTGTTCAGTTACGGATACTGATGACGCATTTCGCGTCAAATCGTATTCGGAGCTGGCAGCACCCTCTCAGATTTCAATGAAACTTTCTGACCTTGACTAAATATGCCACTTTGCATACTTAGTTTTTCCAAAATTTATCTAGACTAACATTTGAGAAGGGCCAAACTTTTTATGACGATTTTTTTCAAAAAAATATTATGGAAAAATGACAACTCCTACAAAAATGTGTTGTATGGATGACTCTTAGTAAATTAACCAAATTATCGAAAAAAAAATATTAAAATATCATTTGAGACCTACACTGAAAAAAAAATCTTTTTTTAAATTTTAAAGTCGATTTAAAAAAAATGGCAATGTTTGATTTGGATGAAACTTTGCCTCAAGATAGTTAATTATGTTTACTACTAACCGTCCATACATCGCGAGATGGGCACTTTTAAGGAAAAAAAGTTTGTCTTACAAATACTTTTTCATGTCTGAACTGATCTTTCTTTTTTGCCATTTTCACACAAAACTAAACCAGTGAAGCTCAAAATCATCTCAGAATCCAATGAAGCTCAATTTGCGATTCAATTTTGTCTAATCAGCACTTAAGTTCACTTTGATTAATTGAGAATTTCATATGAATAGGGATCATGATGCATTTCTCTCAAATACGGAATTGGCAGCACCCTCTCAGAGTTCAATAAAACTATTTGGACATGTAGACCTTGTCAAAAAAAATATCATTCCCTTATTCTGTTGTCTACTACTGATGCAAAATTTGATAATATGTGAGAGAAAAAACACATAATTCTTAAACCACAGACAAACAGACATAACACATTGAATATTTCTCACTGTAAAACATCGTTGTTGATCAATAATTTTACATTTTCATGAATTGTACAAATACATACATTATGTATACCAGTATAATCAAGCAAAATGCAATGTTTTGGTCGCAATTGTGTAAAACAGTGGGATGGAGGCGAACCAGCCCAAGGCTGAAAGCCTCCCTAATAAAGATAAAAAAATAATAATAATGTAAAGACAGTGAAACCAATATTAATATCTTTATATTTATCAACAAAAATCATGTACGCTTCTTTGAGGGACATCATTAACAGGCGTTTTTGAACGTGTTCTTTTCGTCCATTTCTAAACTCGGAAACAAAATCATTTGTTCCGGGCATAGGTCTACTAATATCATTGTCATCAAAAAATTCCCTAACTAGTTTTTTTTGTATCATCGTTGATCCCATGCCCACTTCTTTTGTTGGGTGTGCTTAGAATACCCTGCTCATTAACAAGACTCTTCACCTGCCTCACCATGTACGTTGGTGCGTTGAATTCTGATACAACTTTATTCACGGACCAAGACTTTTTTTTTTTAAATGCGTTTATTTTTCCAGGCTCATTTGCCGTAGCTTTGCGGAGCCGATATTCATCGTTTGGGTACAAAACTACTTACAACTAACGTTAGTAAAGCGGGGGCCGATTACTCGCGGCTTTCTCGAGGTTAGGGGTAACAAATTGTAACAAACGGGTGGCAGGATAGGGATTGAGAACACAAGGTTTTTTAGAGCAATGTGCTCTTGATCTAGAACTAAGCGACATACTGGAGAAAAAGACAAACATGGGGGTACACCGATGGAAACCTAGCAACTTGAGGGAACACAAGATGACACTAACTACTAAATCCTCAGATCGATCCGTTTTAAAAACACATAAATTAAATTTAAAATATTCGAGATCTCGGCTCACCAAGATGTCTCTAACGGGCCGCATAGGTTGTTTTCCTCGGGCCCTGAGGGATGCGGATAACTCGGATCTAGCAACACAATGTAGGGTGCATGACCAAAGCACGTGGTCGATATCGTGATAGCCACTACCACAAGCGCACAAATTGCTGCCTGTGAGCCCGATTCGGAAGAAATGCGAGTCTAACGAGTAGTGCTTGGACATGAGCCTTGATATGACACGTATAAAGTCACGGCTCATGTCCAATCCTTTGAACCATGGCTTGTTCGATACCTGTGGGAGAATAGAATGTAACCATCTTCCCAGATCACTCTCATTCCATTTTTGTTGCCAGTTGGCGAGGACGTGCTGACGGGTAATTGAAAAAAATTCCGCAAAGGCGATTTGTCGATCAAAAATATCGCCTTCCATAGCGCCCACCTTAGCTAGCGAGTCCGCTTTCTCATTACCCGGAATTGAGCAATGAGATGGGACCCAAACTAAGGTGATAGTATAGGAGCAGCTAGATAAAGTACTCAATTTAGCTCGGATTTCGGTCAGGAAATACGAGGAGTGCTTCATCGGCCTCATTGATCGAATAGCCTCCAACGAGCTAAGGCTATCAGTAAAAATAAAATAGTGATCAGATGGTAGTGAGGCAATTTGCTCTACTGCGTAAAATATGGCTGCTAGTTCCGCAACGTATACGGAACAGGGTTTTTGCAGTTGATATGAGGCGCTATGAAATTCGTTGAATACTCCAAATCCAGTGAAAGCGTTTATAGTTGACCCATCTGTGAAAAAACTCTTATTGTTACTTACATGGTGGTACTTGTTTGCAAAAATTAAGGAAACAACCATCGACCGATGGTGATCTGGTATTCCACGGATTTCTTGCAACATGGTCAGATCAAAATTTACAGAGGAACTATAAAAGTCTTGGAGGCAAACACGAGAGGAATTGAATGAAGAAGGGCCAATCTCCAGCGTCATGTACTCGTAATAGAGACTCATGAATCTTGTTTGAGGATTTCTGTCGAGTAGCTTCTCAAAATTTTCTATTACCAATGGGGTCATTACTTCACAACGGATAAGAAACCGAAAGGACAGTTCCGCGAAACGATCTGTCAGGGGGAGAACACTCGCGAGTACTTCGAGGCTCATCGTATGCGTCGAGTGCATACAGCCAAGCGCGATTCGGAGGCAACGGTATTGAACTCGTTGCAGCTTCAAGATGTGTGTTTTCGCCACGGATTGAAAGCAGAAGCTACCGTACTCTAGAACCGACAAGATGGTTGTTCGATACAACCTGATCAGATCTTCCGGGTGTGCTCCCCACCAAGTTCCGGTAATTGTACGAAGAAAATTGATTCTTTGTTGGCATTTTTGTTTCACATACGCAATATGTTTTCCCCACGTGCTTTTGGAATCGAACCAGACACCTAAATACTTGAAAGATACACTTTGAGTGATTGTTCTACCCTTTAGTTGAAGCTGTAACTGTGCAGGATGATGCTTCCTAGAAAAAACAACCAACTCAGTTTTCTCCGGAGAGAATTCGATACCCAGCTTCATAGCCCAAGTAGACAAATTGTCTAAGGTATCTTGAAATGGTCCTTGCAGGTCCGGTGCACTTGGCCCTATAACGGACACAACCCCGTCATCTGTAAGCTGCCTTAGCGAGCAATTTTCATCAAGACAACCATCAATGTCTTTTACATTAAAATTATAAAGAAGGGGGCTTAAACATGAACCCTGGGGGAGACCCATGTAACTAATTCGTGAAGTTGTCGAGTTTCCATGAGAAAAGCTCATATATTTCTCAGACAACAAGTTGCTCAAATAGTTGTTCATAATTGTTGAAAGCCCATTATCGTGGAGTTTTTCCGAAAGGACATCGATACAAACAGAATCAAAAGCCCCCTTAATGTCCAAGAAAACTGAACCCATTTGCTGTTTTTGCGCATAGGCCAGTTGAATTTCAATTGAAAGCAACGCAAGACAGTCGCTCGTTCCTTTGCCTCTCCGAAATCCAAATTGCGTATCTGAAAGTAAACCATTCGACTCGATCCATTTGTCTAGACGAAAAAGAATCATTTTCTCCAACAATTTCCGTATACAGGACAGCATCGCGATGGGACGGTACGAGTTATAATCCGACGCGGGTTTACCGGGTTTTCGAATGGCGATAACTCTTACGTGCCTCCAATCATCCGGAACAATGTTGTGCTCCAGAAATTGATTGAATAAGTTCAACAAGCGTCTCTTCGTGACGTCTGGGAGATTTTTGAGCAAGTTGAACTTGATTCAGTTGTTACATGAAAGGAGAGCAAGTGAGAATTCCACCATCGAAAATGGGGAATCTATTTCGCTATTACCCGACGGACGATCACGAACGTTGGTTTGAACCGGTACCGAATCCGGGCAAACTTTCCGCGCGAAGCTGAAAATCCATCTGTCCGAGTACTCCTTGTCTTCATTAATCGGTGATGACGCGTTTCGCATTCTCCTGCCGACATTCCAGAGTGTTCTCATGGAAGTCTCTCGCGACAAACCATCGACGAGCCGACGCCAGTATCCGCGTTTTTTTTGCTTTAATTAAGTCCTTAAAGGTTTTCTCGAGGTCGGTGTACCGCTCGAAATCCCCGACCTTACCGTGTTTGCGGAAGCGTTTAAACGCGGCGGACTTCTCGCTGTTCGCGTCGGTGCAATCCTTATCCCACCACGGGGTGGGAGGTCGCTTGCGGACGGAAACACCCGGAACACGTTTCGTCTGTGCTCGCAGCGCACAATCGATTATGACACGCGAGAGAAAGGAGTACTCGTCCAGCGGAGGAAGTACGTCAACCGATTGACTGGCATCAAGAACCGCGGTCGCGAATTTTCGCCAGTCAATGTTTTTCGTAAGATCGTACGCGATGTCGACCGAGCGAGTAGAAGATGAACCATTGGTAATAGAAATTTTGATTGGCAAATGGTCACTACCGTAGGGATCTTGAATTACTTTCCACGAGCAATCCAACGATAGTGAACTCGAACAAAGTGAGAGGTCTAATCTGCTTATTTTTGCTGGAGGTTTGGCTACGCGTGTTGCTTCCCCGGTGTTCAGAATTGTCATTTTGAAGAAGTCGCACATGTCGTATATCAAGGTTGAGCGGTTGTCGTCGTACAGTTCCCCCCAGCCTGTACCGTGAGAGTTAAAATCTCCCAAGATCAACCGTGGCTCCGGCATAGCCGTGCAGATATCCGAGAAACTTTGACGAGAAATCGCAGTTCTCGGTGGAAGATATACTGAGGCAATACTGAGGCATTTACCTCGAATGTTAACCTGACATGCAACAACTTCAATGCCTGTCACCGAAGGCAGATCGATTCTGTAGAAGGAATGGAGCTTGTTGATCCCTAGAAGCACCCCTTCATACGAATCTGCGCGGTCAAGGCGAATAATGTTGAAATCGTGGAAAGCAAGATCGATGTCTGAAGAGAGCCATGTTCGCAAAGGGCAAATGCATCAGAAAGTGAGTTGTTAACTAAAAATTTAAATGTATCAAGTTTTGGCATAAGACTTCTACAGTTCCACTGAAGAACAGAGATCATATCCCCGACCTCATTCGGAGAATTATCCATCAAAGGATATGATCGATGCAAGGAAGGACCACCTAGAAGCTAGTTGCTTCAAAAAAATTTTCACCATTGGCAGCACTAAATTAATAATGCTCCTCGTTGAGTCAGAGATATTAAATATACTGAAGAAGCTATCCACAATACCAGAAAACGTGAACATGGGGGCATGTTCTTGCTGATTATTCAGCTGCTTTTCTGGTCGAAAAACTGGGACATCTGGGGTTTTAGATGATCCTGGAAGTGACGGAAAGTTCTTGTCATAATTACAAGGTTGAAAACCCGGTGGAATGGGCTTGGGTGCATTTCCGTTACCTCTTGATTTTTCCAAGGTGGAAGGGTGGTCCGTACGAGTGGCCTTACGAGGCTTTTCGGTGGTGTGTTTTTTTGCTCGTTTTCTCGTATTGCCTTTAAAGACAAACGGACTACCCTCACCGACCTCTGAGTCAGAGTCAAGATCATCAACTGGCAAAATGGAGAACGTGTTACTGCTTTTTGGTGCGGTCTGAGAAGATGAAGCGGTATTCTTCAAGAGTTCTGCTAGTGTTCTCTTGGAGCGAGCTTGCAGAGACCGCTTAAGTTTTTCTCCCTGCTGTTTGTACCTCGAACAGTCAGTCAGGGTATGCAGGCTTTCCTTGCAGTACACGCATTTTGGAGGAGCACCGCAAGGGTCCTCTTGATGTTGCTCGCCACACTGATCGCAGCGTGGTTTGTTCGAGCAGTAGTCCGATGTATGACCAAGTTAGCACGGAATAGTCGCTTGGATCATCCGACAGCGCAAACAAAGGTCGCGAGTTAAGAATGGCCTCCGTTTGAACCAAAACGGTGCTCATCTCTTCATACGTAAGCCTGGTCTCACCAACAGTTCTCTTCAGGTGGTATTTCATGGATTTCACCCCCGCTTCCCAGATTCCGCCAAAGTGTGGGCTTCTGGGGGGGATGAAATGCCACCGGATGCCTTTTACGCTACAGAACTCTTTTACTTTCAGTTGATGCTGCTGCTCTTCAAACAACTCCTTCAGAGCAGCTAGTTCATGATTGGCACCGACAAAAGTAGTAGCGTTATCACTGTGGATGTCACTCGGCAATCCTCGACGACTGGAAAAACGTTGCAATCCAGCAATGAATGTGTCGGTCGACAGGCTTGAAACTAGTTCGAAATGGATGGCTTTCACTGCCATACACACGAAGACGACCACGTATGCCTTATACAGCTTCGTACTCCGACCTCCTAGTTTCAACATAAATGGACCAGCATAGTCAATACCAACCTTGGAGAATGGTGGCGCTGGATTGACTCGAGACTCCGAAAGATTTCCCATGAACTGACCACCTGGTATAGGACGCTGCCTAGCACACACCTGGCAATTGGAAACGATTTTCTTGATTGCCAACCTTACGCGCACCGGCCAGTAACGTTCGCGTACGATAGCTAACAATCCATTCTGTCCAACATGAAAATGTTCCAAATGCAGTCCACGTATGATTGCCTCCGTGACGTGATGCTTCTCCGGTAACAACACCTGATGTTTGCCATCATAAGGAATGGCCGAATATTTCAAACGGCCTCCGACTCGGATTAACCCGTCGTCTCCCAGGAACGGTGCGAGGTTTCGCAATGGATGCCGCTGAATGGAATTTGATTGCAACGCCTTACACAGATCGCCGAAACATTCACGCTGGAGGACTGACAAGATTGATGCCTCTGCCTTCTTGATTTCGTCCGCTGAAATGTTACCGAAGCCTTGTTTCTTATGCACCTTGATATCGATGTAACGATGCACGTACACCCACGCTCTCTGCATTCTCATGTAGTTGCTGAGTCTATCAAGTACTATAACCGGACAACATTTCATGACCGCCAACACTACTGCCGACTTCACCTCCAGAATAGCTGATTCTTCCAAACGTTCAGGATCACTCGATGTTGGATGGGAATTCCATAATAACGGAGAACCATTCCACCATAGTTTCCTTTGCAGCAAATCCTGTGGCAATTCACCTCATGAAATTACATCTGCTGGATTGTCGTCCGATTGTATGTATCCCCACTGGTAATCTTGGGTCAGTTCCACTATCGTGGCAACACGGTTGGCGACGAATTGGTTCAGTGATAGCGGAGATTTCTTCAGCCAACACAAAACAATTTGGGAATCGCACCATAGCTTCACGACATCGAATCGGATTTGCATTGCCGACACCACTTTTCGCACCAGCTCTGCCAAAAGCAACGCGCCACAAAGTTCGAGTCGTGGAATCGTTGATGGTTTGAGTGGTGCCACGCGTGATTTGCTTGCAACCAGATTGACGAAGATTGTCCCATCCTTGTTGATGCTCCGAATATACACGACAGCTCCATAGGCACGCTTTGAGGCATCCGAAAACCCATGGAGTTATATCGTCACAGCTTCATCTTGAATTGCACAACGTAGTTTCCGTATTTGATTTACAACTGGAAGTTGATGTCGAAACTGTTTCCATCGCTGCAACAGTTCTTCAGGAAGTTCGTCATCCCACTCAAGACCAAGACGCCAAATGTCCTGCATCACCAATTTCGCCGAAACAATAATCGGACCCGAGGGGGGCGACACATCTAAATCTCAAGTTAAGATGCTCAACAAATCTCACACTATCGAATCAATCTTCGAAAAATCTTCTTTCATTTGTCGCATCTACTTACATCGAGCATCATCTTTTTGCAGGAAATCTTCAGAATTGTCATCAATCTTCTTTCTATCTACTCAGCGTAAGCGCAGCAAAAAACAATCTTTTCTGAATCGTAGATAGAGTCGTCCCCCTCGATCGGACCCAGGAATCCAAGAGGGTCGAAGAGTTGTCATATTTCCGACAACACTATGCGTTTCGTTACCTTCACATCCCAACTGACCAGGGCAGTCCGGAACAAAAAGTAATCTTCTTTCAGAATCCAGATGAGGCCCAACGTTTTGATGCTGTTATTGATCCCGGTATCGTCAAAGCTAAGCTGCTTCTCCTGGAGTTCAGCAGGAATTGCTTTCAACACCTCGGTACTGTTCGAACAAAATGTGTGTGCACCGAAGCCACCTCGACGTAACAGCTCCGAAAGTTCCGTGTAGATTTGTATCACCTCTTCAATCGACGATCCACCAGTCAAGAAGTCGTCGATATAACTATCCTTGATAATGACTTGCTTCGCCAGAGGAAATTCTTCACCTTCATCCGTAGCCAATTGAATCAATACCCTTGTGGCGTGGTGTGGTGAACTGGCAACGCCGTAAGTTACCGTCCGCAAACTCGAACACTTTCAGGTTACCATCGCTGTCCCACCACAGAATCAGCTGGTACTTACAGTCGTCCTTATGGAGCCAGACCTGACGGTACATTTTGGGAACGTCGGCGGATAGCACCACCAAATGAACACAAAATCGTAGGATAATCGAGACGATGTCGTTTTGCACCGTAGGTCCGACCAACAGCGTATCATTGAGCGAAACGCCAGTGGTAGTTTTTGCCGACGCATCGAACACCACCCTTGTTTTTGTCGTCGAGCTAGAAGCCTTATATACAGCATGGTGTGGAATATAGTATGCACCATCGATTGCTTCAGTCGTTTCCTTCATGTGACCGAGTGTCAAGTACTCAGACAAAAATTCATTGTACTCACAACGCTTCATTGGATTCCTCGCCAGTGAGAGCATCAGTTTGCCAAGACGTTTTCGAGCAATGTCGTAAGAGTCGCCTAGTTGACCCTGTATACCGTTGAATGGTAAACGTACTACATACCGTCCTGTCTCGTCACGGTAGTGAGTGGTCTTGAAATGCTCTTCCACGGCACCTTCAGCCACGGTCGTAATCCTCTCCGAATGGACGTTCTCAATTTCCCAGAACTTGGACATCGTTGCGTTTAGCATTTCTTCGTGGCGATTGAGCTGACACACACGCGGGTATGATTTGGCTTTCCTGGTCGGCACCGATCCTCCTACAACCCATCCGAGTTCCGTTTCGGCTAGCGTTATGCCAAAGCAGCCGAGCTTCAAACCGGGTGTGTGGAACATTGGGTCCGCAAAGTGTAGGCCTGACGATATCGGCCAGGATCGGGCGTCTATCTCAACGACGGGTAGGTTTGACGTGACCCGTGGTACGACCAGGAATTCTAAAACGGATGAGGCGAAAGAATTAATGCAAGAAGCGAACTTTGTCGACAGCAGATACTTAACTCGGGTTTCGATATTGTTCAAACCGCTGATCGGCAGGTCCACTGGATCCAATTTCAACTGCAGTTTGCTAGCCAGCTTCTCGGTGATAATATTGCTGTCGGATCCGGAATCCAATAAAGCTCGACACTTCACAGTTGTGTTTCCTTTCCCTGCAACCATCACTTGAGCCGTGGACAACACTACTTGATGCTTGTCACCACCAATGTTGGCGCACAAAACAGTTGCTACGCTGCTGCTCAGGAACATTCTGCTGATTTTGAGGTTGCGCTGCGGATTCTGCTGCATGAACTTCGTTTGATTCTTCCTTCTTCTCTGGAACTGCACCGCTGGGAGCATCCGTGCAGTGCAGCAAGCTGTGGTGCTTGCGACCGCAAACTTTACATCCCCGATCAGACGGACAACTGACGACACGATGTTTCGCCTTCAGACAGTTGAAGCACAAATTTGCCTTCGCTACAACGGCCTCCCTTTCTTGGAGCGACATATTCTGGAATTTTTCACAGCGATGGATCGAATGCTCTGCTTTACAACACGAACACATCTCCTTTGCGACTTGTACGAACGACTTGGAAGGGGGGTACGACTTCTGGCCCAATGGTTGGCGCTGTTTGTTTGGAGCTGCTGTTGATTGCTGCACCGGCTGCTGCTGTGCACGGTTTGTTCGCTGCAAAATACGTCCTCGTTCGCGCAAAAAATCTTCGAAATCGGGTAGCTCTCCGTTTCCCAACTTCGATTCCCATTGCTCTTGGTTTTCTTTATCAAGCTTTTTGTACAGAACATTAACCAGCACAAGTTCTGCTAAACCCTCAACAGGGAATCCATGACCGCTAAGGGCATCAGCATGTTTTCCACAAACTTCAACTAGCTTGGAAAGAGATTTTCCACGATTATCCTTGCTTATTTTTTGACAGTCCAAGATGGCATCGATGTGGGTGTCCATAATTAGGCGCTTGTTTTCATGGGCATTTTCCAGAATTTTCCACGCGGTGTCATAACTGTTGTTGTTAACAACATCTTGATCGATCTTGTCTCTGGCTTCACCTGTAAGTGCGTTCCGAAGGTGCAAGATTTTCATAGCATCAGGCTCGTTTTTGTACCTAGCCATAATGCTGTGGAACAAACTCTTGAAGCTGAACCAGTTCTCAGGCTCTCCACCGAAGCTGGGAAATGGTGCGTGTAGTTGAGGCGCTGGGGCTTGTACGTACACTGAGGTTGGAGGTCCAGGAGCCAACGGGTTTGGCACATTCCGCACTTCTTCCACTTTCATCTGCTGCTCCGCTTGGTCGATCCTTGTCTGCACCTTCACGTACACGTCGTTGTGCAATTCTTCGAAGTTCGTGTAATCCTTCCGCTGAGCTGGGCGCTGATCTCTAGGCAACTGGACAATAATTTCGGAATACGCTTTCTCAAAATCATTTGCAGTTCGCCGCAAAGTCTCCAGATGAGGCCTGAGCAGGTGAACGCTGATGGTCTCTTCCTGCAAAGACTCATTCATCCGTAAAAGCTTGTCGAGCAGCAACGTCTGCCGATCCAGCAAGGCTTCCAGGTTGAATTCCATCCTTCGTTGTCTTTCGATTTCCTGTTGAGCGGTTTTTTGCTGTGCAATAGTAGGCACTTTATCCGCTCCTGTACTTTTCGACCCCGTGAGAGCGTCGAGGATATTCCTCCTTGGCACTCAACTCGATGGTCCACAAGGTGTCTCACTTTCACTCATTCACTTTTTCTTCTGCCTCTTTGTTGGCAAACTAAATCACAAACGTTCACAAACGTTTGAATGTTATTGTTTTTGTTCCCCACAGGGCATCCACTTGCAAATTGCAGTTCACACGCCACAAAATGGCGTAACTTTTCACAAAACGAGCCGAGCGCACTCGACTCCACGTTTTCCGCCAAGATGGCGACCGTCCAGACACTTGTGCCACGGACACACACTCGGTGGCAAAGAACCACCACCACTTTTGGCCTTGCGCCGATATTAACACACGGTGCTAATCACACACTTCACGAATGCCGGAAACCATACAACATTTCTCCGGTGATCTTCCGGTTAAAGACGTGGCCGACGAGCACAAGAACGTGTATCTGACCAAGCATCCTGCTAGCGTTGTGGTGGTTGGATTGGTGGCTTCCGATGGCAAAAAAAATGGACCCGGTGTTCATTCCAGAAGGCTACAAGGTCAACACGGAGGTCTACATCGGAATTTTAAATAAGTATGTTCTTCCGTGGATTCCGTGAACAGTACAATCCGAAGCCAAATGTTTTATTTCAACAAGATGGGGCTCCGTGCTACACCTCGAACCGCACTCAGAAGTGATTGCAGGAACATCTTCCGTTCTGGGCGAAGGATATGTGGCCGCCATCCAGCCCCGATCTTAATCCGCTGGATTACTTAATATGACGCGTCATGAAGGCCAAGGCCTGTTCTAAACGCCACCCTAGTACAGCAAGCCTCAGACAAACATTGACACGTACCTGGAGAGAAATGGATCCAGAAAATGGAAATTACTAATCCTTCTCTCTCTCTCTTTATACACCTATTCAGTTTGTGATTTGAGCAAACTTCTGGTTTTGAATCGAAATTAGTAAATTAATCTGATCAGATCAAACAGCGGAACAAATGTGCATCTATCGATCTCAATGCTTTTTTTTTAGCTCATAATTCGACAACCCGTTGTATTCAGCATTGTACACTATTATACAGCATTTATTCAACATATATGCTTATTTGTGACTCTTGTTTGTTGGGTAGTACATCGCCGTTGAGACCTAGGAATTGTGCAAAGAAGAAAAAGTGATATATTTCGGGTTCGATATTTGAAGTTCATGTCCAATCACTCGCATTTTTTGTTTTCGAATCTGGCTCGCAGGCAGCAATCATGTGATTCGACCACATGCTTTGGTCATGCACCCTTCATTGTTTTGCTAGATCTGAGTTCTCCGCATCCCTCAGGGCCCGAGGAAAACAATCTTTGCGGCCCGTTAGAGACATCTTTGCGAGCCGAGATCTCGACTATTTGAATTTAATGTATGTGTTTTTAAAAAGGATAAATCTGAGGATTTAGCAGTTAGTGTCATCTTGTGTTCTCCCAAGTTGTTAGCTCCCCATCGGTGTACCCCCATGTCCGTCTTTTTTCATCAGTATGTCGCTTAGTTCGAGATTAAGAGCACATTGCTCTCCGAAACTTGTGTTCTCAATCCCTGCAATCCATTTGTTGCTATTTGTTCCCCTAACCTCGAGATAGCCGCGAGTAATCGGTTGACTAACGTTAGTTTTAAGTAATTTTGTATTCTGAACCATAAATTTTGGCTCCACAAAGCTACGGCAAATGAGCCTGGAAAAATAAACGCATTATAAAAAAAGTATTTGAAGTTGAAGTTGAAATTATAAACAATATCTAAAATTGGCATTTTTTTCTAAATTGGTATTTTTTTTTTTTTTCTTAATTTATGTTTTATACTGAGTACCAATGCTACCGACGCCAGGGAGGCAGCTCCCACACCTGGATCCTATATATTGACCCATCAACTCATAGACCGGGGTCCAACGGCTTTATTTCCCTGCCGAAAAAAAGGCGTGATCAAAGATTTTATGCCTCAGAAAATTCCGGTGGCGCCAACTGGGATTGAACCCAAGCCTTTTGGGGTGAGAGGCTTACCACTACACCACCGGCACCGCTAAATTTTCAAATGTTTGAAATAAATTTGATTTTTTTTTATAAACATCAGTTCGAAGTAAACTTAAATTAAGTTTTGATGTACATGAAGTAACTGATCGAATATCCCGGCCCTTTGGTTCAGTGAGGGTTAGGGCGCGTTCTGCCAGGTTGGTCGAGGCAGATTTCATGTGTGAGTAAATGATGAACATTGTTATGTGCAATTCACTTTAAAAGGTTCGTATCATATTTCATCACATGTAGTTCCAAAGAGCCTGAACTAAATGTGGCGCTTGCGAAGATCACTTCAAGAGCCACATGTGAAAAGGGCATACAAGCTTTTTGCAAACAAACCTTTGTAGGCCCTCTTCTCGCCAACCGCCGGTCGCCCACGCAAACTAACAACATCATCGGAAAGGGGAAACCTTCCCCTATTCGGCGATGTTGATGGTTTGCGTTGGTGTCATATGGGTGGCGAGAAAAGGGCATAAGAATGTTTGTTTACAAAAAGCTTGTATGCCCTTTTCACATGTTGTTCTTGACTTGAAGATACGATATGACGAAACATTGATACTAATTGTATAAAACACAAGTTAATTCTTCCAGAAATTAATTAGGATAACATATTGAAAAAGTTTCGCACCTGCGAGTTCCAGCAGCAGCAGTAAGTCCTAAGGTGAGCAGCAAGGACCCCAAAGTTTCCAAGGAGAGCAGCCAGAAGGTGGGCTAGCCAGATGTCCAGCAGTAGCAAATCTCAAGATCGGCAGCTTGGGTGAACCAAAATGACGGAGGTCAGGAGGAAGATCGATGAACTCTATGTGTTCGTGAAGGATAAAAACAACGTACATAAAGAGATCAAGCATTTTGTTACCGGTATCAAATCCGGCATAACAGTGGTAGATCGGGTATTCCAAGAGTGGTGAAAAAGAGCCTAAATGCCGAAAAGGCTCTCCTGGAGGCCAAGGAGAGCATAAGACTGGCTGAAGCACATGATATGCCTAAGGGACCCACAAATCCGCCAGGATGATGAGGAGGAACTCCAAAAACGCAGGGACGACGAGGAAGGCATCAAGAAGATGGGAGAAAATGGTGTGTGGCGTAAAGTCGAGAACCAGAAGAAGAGGAAGAAAAAATAGAAGGAAGATGAAGTGAGGAAGAAGAAAGATGAAGTGAGGAAGAAGGAAGAGGAAGTGAGGAAGAAGGAAGAGGAAGTGAAGGAGAAGGAAGAGGAAGTGAGGAAGAAGGAAGAGGAAGTGAGGAAGAAGGAAGACAAGAAGAACAAGGAGAAGCCTAGGCCTCGTAGGGAGAGAAGCAAATGTGACGCTCTGGTTGTTGAGGCAAAGGTCAAAACGTCCTAGGCAGCACTCCTCCGAAAAGTGAGAGAGGATCCGGAGTTGAAACAACTAGGCGAGAACGAGGTGAAAACCAGGCGAACCCAGATGGGCGATGCTATTTGAGCTTTTATGGAGCTCGTCGAAAGATCTCTTGGCGGGACGGCGAACGTAAGAGCCTTATCCCAGGAGTCAGTGGTCGAGTGCAGGAATCTGGACGAGATCACAACGGAAGACGAGTTGAAAAATGCGCTGAAGGTGCAATGTAATCTGGGAGACGTACCGATGGCTATTCGGTAATAAAATGGGGAGATGCTACAAGTACATGGGCTTCGGTCGCCAGGCGAGAAACTGCAAAGGCACTGACAGATCTGATCTGTGCAGGAAATGCGCAGAGAAGGTGCACGTTGCAAAAGGCTGTACGAAGCAACCGAGGTGTATGCTCTGCAAAAAGGAGGACGGAAACGGCCATGTGACGGGAAGTTTCAGGTGCCCAGAGTTCAAGAAGGCGATGGTGGGCCAGCAATAATGGAGGCAACCAAAATAAATCTCAATCATTGCACATTGCAAACACAGCACAGCAACTGTTGTGGCAGTCGACAACGGAAACAAAGTGCGATGTTGCATTCATTGCAGAGCCATATCGAGTCCCTCTCGATAATGGTAACTAGGTGGTGGATAGAGCAGGAATTGCGGCCATACAAATCATGGGCAGGTATCCCATTCAACAAGTGGTTGCGGGCTCATACGAAGGTTTCGTGATAGCCAAAATCAATGGAATCTTTGTATATAGTTACTACGCAGATGCTAGATGGGCTCACCGGAGAGCTCATTGGACGGAGACCAGTCATCATCGCAGGAGATGTCAATGCTTGGGCGGTGGATTGGGGGAGCAGATGTACCAACGCAAGAGGGTATAGCCTGCTGGAAGCTCTGGCAAAGTTGAACGTCAGCCTGGCCAATTGTGGAACCATCAGCACCTTCCGCAAAGATGGTAGAGAATCGCTTAATAGACGACCAAGTTTAAGTTTGCTTTTATGGACAAATTTGCCAAAAAAAAACTGATGATTTGGCAAGGGATATGCAGCTGCGGAGCAAAGACCAAAGTGTTCGTGACGAATAAGACGATGGACTCGAAGCTGTACAAGGAAGAATGCCTCAAAAACCGCGTACTACCTTTCATTAAAGCCCATAAAGGTCCCGTGAAGTTTTGGCCAGATTTGGCGAGTTGCCACTACAGCCGGGAAGTTATCCAGTGGTACCGCGATAATAACGTAGATTTCATCGATAAAAACATAAATCCACCCAACTGCCCGCAGTTCCGGCCCATCGAGAGATTTTGGGCAATAATGAAGCGGAAGCCTAAGAAAAGGGAAAACGGCTCGGGACTCGATTCAGATGACCAAAATGTGGAACAAATGTGCCAAGGAAGTTGACTCCGGAGGAGTGCAGCGTTTGGTGGGAGGAATAAAGAAGAAAGTGCGAATTTTCATTAGAAACGAAGAGAAATGATTTGTATTGTTTTTTTTTCCTAAAAGTACAGTGAATTACCTTTGTTTTGATGTATTAACCTTATTTGTACGTCAATCCGTTACCGAGATACAGATGATTTTATTATTCCGGATTCTAAATGAACATAGCTTTACTGTCGGAAAGCTCTTGGAGAGAATCATCCTGAACAGACTGACGAAATGCACGGAGAGTGAACATGGGTTGTCAGAGAGGCAGTTTGGATTCCGGAAAGGGAGATCGACGATGGATACAATTCGGACAGTGATTGACAGAGCCGAGAAAGCTTCCAAACAGCAGCGGAGAGTACATCGATACTGCGCCGTGATTACGATTGATGTGAAGAATGCATTCAATAGTGCTAGCTGGGAGGCAATCGCCAAGGTGCTCCAAAGAATGAGGGCTCCAGGCTACCTCTGTAGGATTCTAAGTAGTTACTTCCAGAAGACCAGGACCCGGGGACAGACACGGGCAGAAATCACTTAGGATCACGACGGGAGGCTCCATTCTAGTTCCCACGCTGTGGAACGGAATGTACAATGGCGTGCTGGCGCTCAAGCTGCCCAAAGGAGTTGAGATCGTTGGCTTTGCGGACGATGTCGTCTTGAAGGTAACCGGTGAGACCCTGGAAGAAGTGGAAATGCTGGCGGCCGAGGCGATATTTACGATTGGTAACTGGATGCAAGGAGCGAAGCTGCAGATAGCCCACCACAAAACAGAACTGATGTTTGTCAGTAACTGTAGAGCAGTGCAGTGGGCAGAAATAACCGTTGGAGAGCACACCATTGTTTCGAAGCGCCTGCTGAAGTATCTGGGAGTGATGATCGACGGCCGGCTAAACTAAAACAGCCACATCGAATATGCTTGCGAGAAGGCGGCGAAGGTCATCAACGCAATAGCCGAACAATTCTGGTCCAAGCAGCAGCAAGAAGCTCTGGCTAGTGTGTCCTCATTGATACTAAGGTACGGAGGTCCAGCCTGGATTGCAGCGCTGAAAACGAAGCAGAACCAAAGGAAATTGAGCAGTACGTTCCGGCTCATGGCCATGCGAGTCGTGAGTGCGTACAGAACCATTTCGATGGAAGCAGTATGCGTTATCGCCGGTATGATCCCATCACCTTGGCAG